>NC_044549.1:206520158-206543990 GCF_007565055.1 Rhinopithecus roxellana
ACACCAGAGCACCTAAACATATAAAATAATATTGACACTCTTAAGGGAAAAATTGATACCAATACAATAATAGCAAGGGACTTCAATACCCCACTTCAGTAACGGACACAACATTCAGTCCAAAAATCAATAAGGAAACAGCTGACTTAAACAAACTATAGATCAAATGAATCGAACGGTACATAAAGAACCTTCCACCCAAACAGGAGCAGAATAATCACATTCCTCCCAAGAGCACTGGAATATTCCTAGGATAGATCACATGCTAGGTACAAAACAGTCTTAACAAATTTAAGAGATTAAAATCATTTCAAGAACCATATCAGACCACAATGAATGAAACTAGAAATAAATAATGGAAAGAAAACAGAAAAAGTCAAATATATGGAATCTAAATAACACACATTTGAACAATAATTGGGTAAAAGAGGAAATCAAAAGGGAATTTTTTAAATATCTTGAGACAATCAAAAATAAAAGTACAACTTACCTTGGGCATGGTGGCTCATGCCTGTAATCCCAGCACTTTGAGAAGGCAAGGTGAGGATCGCTTGAGCCTAGGAGTTCAAGACCAGGCTGAGCAACAAAGTGAAACCCCGTCTCTACAAAAAATACAAAAATTAGCTGGGCATGGTGGCACACACCTGTAATCTCAGCTACTCCGGAGGCTGAAGTGGGAGGGTCACGTGAACCTAGGAGGTTGAGGTAGAAGTGAGTGGAGCCATAATCATGCACTGCACTCCAGCCTCATGGCAGAGTGAGATCCTATCTCAAAAAAAAAGTACAACTTACTAAAACTTATGGGATGCAGCAAAAGCAGTACTAACAAGGAAGTTTCTAATGTTAAATGCCTACATTTAAAAAGACAAAATATGTCAACTATGCAATCTAACTTTACACCTCAAGGAACTATAAAAAGAAAAAACTAAACCTAAAGTTAGGGCTGGACATGGTAGCTCATGTCTGTAATCCCAGCACTTTTAGAGGCCAAGACAGAAGGATCACTTGATGCCAAAAGTTTGACACCAGTGTGGGTGACATAGGAAGACCCTGGCTCTATACATACAAAAAAATTGTCTGGGTATGGTAGCTACTGAGGAGGCTGAGGTGGGAGGATCACTTTGGCCTGGGAGTTTGAGGTTAGAGTGAGCTATGATTATACCACAGCACTACAGAATGGGTACACAAATTACTTATAACTCTAATATATAGAGTAGATATAGTACCAATAGAGAGAGCAGGATATAGTATTCTTGGTCAGCATTTTTTTCTTTCAGTACTTTGAATATATCATCCCAATGTCTCCACTCAATTCTGCCTCAGCAAGACCCTGTCTCTAAAGAAAAATGATTGTAGGGCCAAAGTTAGCAGAAGAAAGGAAATAATAAAGATTAGACTGGAAATAAAATAGAAAAATGATTTTAAAAATCAATGAAACCAAGAGTTTATTTTTGGAAAAGGTAAACAAAATTGAAAAATCTTCAGCTAAACTAATCAAGACAAAAAGAAGATTCAAATAAAATTATAAATGAAAGAGGAGACATTACAACTGATACCACAGAAATATGAAGGACCATAATAGGACACCATGAATAATTATATGCAAACAAATTGGATAATCTAGAGGAAATTGGTAAAGTTTTAGCGACATACAACCTTCAAGACTCTATCACAAAGAAATAGAAAAACTAAACAGACCAATAATGAGGAAGGAGATTCAATCAGTAATCAAAAACCTCCCAACAAAGAAAAGCTTGGCAACAGATGGCTTCACAGGTAAATTCTACCAAGCATTTAAAGAAAAGTTTATGCCAGTTCTTCTCAGCCTATTCTAAAAAATGTGGAGAGGAGAGAACACTTTCAAACTCATTTTATGAGGCCAGCATCTTCCTGATTTCAAAGCCAGACAAATACAACACAAGAAAAGAAAACTACAGGCCAATATCCAAGATGAACATCATTGCAAAAATTCTCAGTAAAATACTAGCAAACCAAATTCAACAACACATTAACAGAATCATGCACCATGATCAAGTAGGATCTATTCCTGGGATGCAACGGTGATTCAACATATGTAAATCAATAAACATGATATACCATATTAACAGAATGAAAGGCCAAAAAACCTGCATGATCAACTCAATAGATGCAGAAAAAGCATTTGACAAAATATAACATCGTTTCGTGTTAAATGATAACTCTCAGCAAAATAAGATAGAATTTAACTCAATGCAGTAAAGACTATATAGAAAAAACCCACACCTAACATTTTATTGAATATGGAAAAACTGAAAGTGTTTTCTCTAAAATCCAGAACAAGGCATGGATGCCCTCTCTCACCACTACTATTCAACATAGTACTGAAAGTCTCCTAGCCAGAGCAATCAAACAAGAAAAATAAATTAAAGGCATACCAATCAAAATGAACAAAGTAAAATTATCTCTGCAGATGACATGATCAAATATGAAGAAAATCCTAATGACTCCACTAAAAATTTGCTAGAACTAATATTAACTCAACAAAGTAATAGGACACAAAGTCAACACACAAAAATATGTAGTGTTTCCATACTAATGCTATGCTAACTAACTATACTATATACTATACTATACTATAACTATACTATACTATACTATACTATACTGTACTATACTACATTTAAGGGTCTGGTACCTTGTCATAAGGCTGCTTTATGGTTCACAGCTGAGACCAAGATCTGCAGGTCTGATTCTGGGGGCACAGAAGGGTGTGCCTGCTGGGTTTGGGGATGGTCAAGACTGTTTCAGACGGCAGCTGAAAGGGGCTGGAGCCAAATTACAGGGCCACATAAGGGTCTACAGCTAAGACTGAGGTTGGTGAGTATGTCACCTGAGGCATAGGTAGGCTTGATTCCTCCTGTGTCCTTCGATGAATGAATCTAGCAGAGGACCGAGGCCAAAGGGGATTGTAACCCACTCCCCAAGGGGCTGAGGCCATCTCTGGGTCTGTAGCCAGAACCATGGTCAGCAAGCCTACACCTGGGCACAGGTCCCTCTCCAAACAGTCCTCCTCAGTCTTGAATTCCACTGGGGTTTTGAAAACCTCCAACCTGGATTCCAAAGCTTCCATAAGGCACTCTCATTCATGGATGGCTGCCAAATTATTGTTGCTTTGAGAGGATGTGAGCAGGAACATCCTATTTCACCAATTTGCTGATATCACTTCTCTTTTTTCTTCTTCTAAGTAATTCTATAAATAAGTAACCATAATGGATATGCATAAAATTCATATTTATGCTTTTGTTGGGTCTTTCATCAGAGTTATTTTAACTTTCACAGTGAATACTGAATTCATTTTTTTTTTCTTATTTTGTTACACAGATACTTAAGTTTATGAATTTTCCACTCAGTTCAACTGGGACCACATCCTAATTCCTCTTACATGTGACTTTTTCTATACCTATATTTTCTAAATATTCAGCAAATGTGGTTTTGATTTTTCTCTCTGACCCAGGAATTATCCAATAAAGATATTTATAACTTCCAATTAATAAAGCTTCTGCTTATCTATTTGTGTTTTCATTTATCAATTATTTCTAAGTTTGTTTATCAGAAATTGTGGCTCATTCTAGTTCTACTCTGGGGACTTTACTGAGAGTTTCTGTGTGGCTGGATGTTATGGATAATATTTATACATCTTTCTTAGCATACTTGATTATTTCAGAGAGAATCCCAGTTGCAACTTTATATTTCTGGAGAGCATTCGTGGTCACACAGAAGTCCATAAATGGCCTTGCTATTTAACCAGCATTTTTTAAATTTATTTATTAGAAAACCTATGTGGACCCTAAAGTAAATTGGTAAGTGAAATTCACTCTAAGTGCTAAGAGGCTACTTAGGCAATGGACCAAATGATACGAGATCTGGATCAAAACTCTCAACTCTACCACAAGCCAGCTTTGCGACCTTGGGCAAGCTCCTTACCCTTTCAGAACCCCAGCTTCCTTACCTCCCTGTAAAAAAGGCTGAAGCATTTGTCTTTGCAAGCTCAGAACTGTCTAACTAAGCCTAGAGTTTTCAAGGGACTGTGAGAAGCAATATCTCCAACTCCCATTGTGTAAATGAAGTAATACAATTCAATGACCCTTAAGGTCCTGACCATCTTTAAAATTCCACAGTTGTAGCAAATCAGTTACCCATGGTCCTTGCTCTCAACTGCCTGAACAACTGTGCCTGGATTTAAAGAACTCATATTGTATAAAAGAAAGGAGGAGCTATTAGATTCAAGTCCCCACTCTAGCATTAACTAGCTAGCTATGTCACCACAGATATTGTTATCTATTAACTATTTAAGTACTCTGACCCTACACTCTTCTCATTTTTAAAATGGATATAATACCACCCATCTCACAAAACTTAAATGGAACAATAAATAGAAAGTGCTTTGTAAACTGTGTAGTTCCATAAAGCATTAGTTCTCATTATTAACTCATGCAGCAACTTCCGTGTTTTTATAGGGTGTGAAATTTAATGGAATTGTTAAACCAACTGCCTTTCATTAAACAGGTAATCACCAGCAGGTCTAAAACAGTGCACACAAGAGAATAGGTCTTTCACCTGAATTGCCTGGATAATCAAAGTTAAATCATTTCAATGAGTTAAGAAGAGTAAGAGTTAAGCATACACAAAGCTGGGGAAGGGATTAATAGCCTCGCTACATCTTTTTCTTCGCCATTATTTCATAAAATTGAGACTGAGAGAGAATTACATTACACTACACACTGAAAAGAAAATGAAACCATAGATTCACACCAGATTCACATTAGCATGGGACAAAGGCACGGCTGGTGACTACGTGATCGAATGAGTTTTCACATGAGGTGCTAATTATTTCTTATTTCAGGAGGAAAGTATAAGCCAACTTTCTGGCACTTCCTAACTCTTAAAGCTATATGAGGAGCCATTTTGTAATCCAAGCCCTCTGCCATTAACAGATTCGTGAAGTCTAAAATCTGAATTACCTACATGTAGGATAGAGAAAATGAATTTGAATTTATTTCCTCCAGCAAAGAATGATCCAGTGTTGTATGAGCAAGCCTGTATACTCATTGTCTTTTTTAGCTCCTGGGAAAAACATTCATGATTGGCAATGATGATAATTATAAAACCATCAGCCAGGTGTGTAATCCCAGCTACTCTGGAGCCTGAGACAGGAGGATAGCTTGAACCCAGGAGGCAGAGATTGCAGTAAGCCAAGATTGTTGTGCCACTGCACTGTAACCTCGGCGACAGAGCAAGACCTGTCAAAAATACATATATATATATATACACAACACACACACATTACACCAACTACCTGACCAATGATTGAGAAGTTCAAAGTCATGCTTTTCAGGAGCTGGGGTTCTTAAAGCAAAATCAAACAAACTTCACAGAGAGACCAACAGGAACACAACTCAATCACTCACATGTTAAGCCCGGCTGAATTGCTGTCATGGTACCATTCCAAGGCGAAACTTAACACACACGTTCGTTCTTAACAACAGTCTTCATTACGGTGTCCAACTTCTCTCCTTTTTTTATGGTAAAAAATGCCTTTATTGGCCTTGCAGCAGGAAGTAGAAAAGGGATATGGCACCTGCAGAATAGATCCCCCACCCTCAAAAGCCAGTTTTTCTCTCTAAGAGCAAAGGACAATGCTGAAGACGCCCGACGTCACTGATTCAATCTTGTCCAAGGCTGTTTAGCTTTTTTCTTGGTCGTAAGGTCTAATTTAGCTGCACATTTACCCATATCCTTGGCTGCAAGTGTGAATTTATTGCAGTAGGCAGCAATTAATATGCTACCTACCTGGCGTAGGTTGAATGGTAGCCCCCAAAAAGATATGTCTATATCCTAACCCCTAGAATCTGTTACCTTATTTGGAAAAAAATATGTAATCTTTGTAGATGTAATTAAGGATCTCAAGATAAGATTATCCTGGATTAGCTGGGTGTGCCCTGAATCCAATGACAAATGTCCTTACAACAGTCCTGTTGAAAAGGAGCCCTGTAAATCTAGAGGCAAAGATTGGAGTTACGCAGCCACAAGCCATGGAATGCCTAGAGCAAACAGAAACTGGAAGAGTTGAGAAATAATTCTCCACTAGATACTTGGAGGGAGTCCAGTCCTGCCAACACCTTGATTTGGGACTTCTGGTCACCAGAAATATGTGAGAATAAATTTTTGTTGTTTTGAACCACCAAGTCTGAGGTAATCTGTGACAGCATCCACAGGAAACTAATACCTCGCCTCCAAAGGATTGTTACTAATTGAAAGAAAAGAGTTTATATCAGTCTGGGCTGACCCACGCCTGCCTGGAAAAAATGAAAGTCGGAGTCCTATTTCCTTGGAAACCATTATAGAGTTGAGATAAATGTGTAAGGTTATGTTGTCCTTCTTTGCCATGAAACCCTGATCTGTGGAGCTGTGATTGGCAATGCAGACTGGACTGTGGGCCTACATGGATAGAACTAATGGCAAACCAAGGCCTCAGCTGCTCTCTGTCAGAGTGACCCACATGTTTGAAGTTCTTGTTCTGCATAAGCCCACACAACCTTGTGGATGAGAGGGCAAGGGAAGTCTTGTCCTTGGGTAGCTGCTGGGACTCTGATGAGATAAAGGTGCTATACACAATGTATTTCCTATTCTGTATCTTTCTATAAAGCTGAGTAGAGATAGTGTTTGATTGACTAAAGCTTGTTGCATCTTATAAATCTGACAGCCAATTCTAAACTGTACCCACCACTGTACCAGTAAAATAAAAATAATAGCTAACACATACTGATATACAAGGTATTATGTGCATTTTCATAATTAATCCTCACATAGCTATGAAGTTGGAATGATTATTCCCATTGTAGAGATGATGTTTAAACACTTAAATAACCATTCAGTAGTGATTCAGAACTCACCTTGTGGTTTTTTAGTTATGAACTTCACATTACGCTTTCCTTATTAGCAGGGTCAAATAAGTTTAGGGTATCTTCTCAAAAAGCCACAAACTGAAATCCCTCAGGTTACATCTATTTCTCAACTATATTTTGTTTGTGTTTATAAATTGCATCAGTTATCAATTGTCTAAAATAATGTTTTAAATGCATTAAAACATTTGAATTAAGTGCATTAAAATTTAAATTTCTGGCTTATCTTGAAGAATCACATCTTGCAACACACAGCTTACCTTACTATAATATGCTGGATCTTAGTAGGGATGATTTTCCTTAGATAAACCATGCACCCTCCAGTTCTCCACAGCCCCCACCATTCCCTCTTGCCTCCCCAAAGACTGAGGCAAAGGATCAGCCACTGTTTATCATTTTACACCCAGCCCGAGCAATACACATGTATTCATTTATATTTCTTCTTGGCTAATGTAGGCTTATGAATATTTAACTGTGATGTATTAGTTTCTTATTGCTGCCATCTAACAAATTACCATAATTTTAATGGCTTAAAACAACACTCATTAATTATCTCACAGTCTGTAATTCAGAAGTCTAGATACTGCGTAGCTCAACTTGTTCTCTGCTCCAGGTTTCACAAGGTCAAAATCAACGTGTTGGCAGGGCTGTATTCCTTTCTAGAGGCCCTAGGGATGGATCCGCTTCCAAGCTCACTTAGGTTGTTGGCAGAATTCAGTTCCATGTGGTTGTAAGACTGAGATCTTTATTTCCTGGCTGGTTGTCAGCCAGGAGCTGTTCTCAGCATCTAGGGGTGCTTGCATTTCCTGGCTGGTGGCCCTTTTCCTCCATCTGTAAAATCAGCAATGGCAGGTCAAGTCCTTCTCATTCCTAGAATCTCTCTGACCTCCCCTTCGGCCTCATCTCTTCTCCCTTCCTCTTCTGCCACATCTTCTGCCTTCCTCTTCTATTTCTAAGAGCTTGTGGGATTGCACTTATATTAGTCAGGGTTCTCTAAAGGGGACTAATAGGATAGATGTATATAAAGGGGAGTTTATTAAGGAGTATTAACTCACACCATCACAAAGTGAGGTCCCACAATAGGCCATTTGCAAGCTGAGGAGCAAAGAAGCCAGCTCGAGTCCCAAAGCTGAAGAACTTGGAGTCCAATGTTCAAGCGCAAGAAGCATCCAGTGTGGGAAAAAGATGTAGGCTTAGAGACTAAACCAGTCTAGTTCTTCCACATTCTTCCACCTGCTTTTATTCTGGCCATGCTGGCAGCTGATTAGACGGTGCCCACCCAGATTGAGGATGGGTCTGCCTTTCCCAATCCACTGACTCAAATGTTAATCTCCTTTGGCATCATCCTCACACACACCCAAGAACAATACTTTGCATCCTTCAATCCAGTCAAGTTGACACTCAATATTAACCATCACATTGTTACAAGGACAGGGATGAAAATCTCACACACATGCTGAATGAAGTAAGTCAGACAAAAAAGAACACATTCTGTACGGTTTCATGTATATGAAGTTCAAGAATAGGAAAACTAATTTCTGATGATAAAAATCAAAAAATAGTTGTTTCTGGGCAGGGGGATTGTTTGGAAGGGGACATAAGCAATTATGCTGCACTGTTAAATATTACCTGTCTTGCCGGAGCGGTGGCTCAAGCCTGTAATCCCAGCACTTTGGGAGGCCGAGACGGGCGGATCACGAGGTCAGGAGATCGAGACCATCCTGGCTAACACGGTGAAACCCCGTCTCTACTAAAAATACAAAAAACTAGCTGGGCGACGAGGCGGGCGCCTGTAGTCCTAGCTACTTGGGAGGCTGAGGCAGGAGAATGGCGTAAACCCGGGAGGCGGAGCTTGCAGTGAGCTGAGATCCAGCCACTGCACTCCAGCCTGGGTGGCAGAGGGAGACTCCGTCTCAAAAAAAAAAAAGAAATATTACCTGTCTTGATTAGGGCCATCATTACCTGGGCATGTCATTTTTCAAAACTAATTAAACTGTGTACTTAAGATCTGTGAATTTACTATACGTAAATTAAACCCCAGTAAAGATAAACATTTATTTACCTATCTATTTACTTATTTATTATTTTTAAAGGATGGAGAGGGAAAAAATAGATGTCATTTAAACACTGTGATTTCTGACCATGCATGGTGGCTCACATCTGTAATCCCAGCACTTTAGGAGGCTGAGGCAGGAGGGTCGCTTGAACCCAGGAGTTTAAGACCAGCCTGGGCAAAGCAGGGAGACTCTGTCTCTACAAAAAAAAATAAGAAGAAGAAAGACTTAGCTGAGCACAGCAGCATGTCTGTAATCCTAACTGCTTGGGAGGTTAACACAGGAGTGTCCCTTGAGCCCAGGAGTTCAAGATTACAGTGAGCTATAATTATGCCATTGCACTCCAGGCTGGCTGACGGAGCAAGACCCCATCTCTTTTAAAAAAGCAAAAACAAAAAAAAAACTCTGTAATTTCTATCTCTAAGCTACTTTATAGCAAACGTGTTAAACTTAAAGCTTTGTTGGCTCTTTTTGTAAAGATTATTTTTACCTGTACATTATTCCCATACTTTGTTAATGTCGATTCGATTGTTTTGTTTGTTTGTTTAGTGCTTAACAGTCTAGCCAGGCAACTTCTTCTGTGACATGCATTATCTGGGCACTGTACTGAATTAGAGTGAATATTCCTAACTCCCAGTACATGGTGTAAAAATAAAGGCCTAGTTATTGACTCTGAGAAACATGTGAACAAATTAAACATGGCCTTAATAGTGAAGGGGAAAGGTGGCAACAGTTAGAGCTTAACACAGTGATCCATGGGACTCATTAGCATGGAGTGGAGTTTATCAGAAGAGGTTTTCAGAACCTAATTAATTAAGCCCCCATCAAATAGATGCATTCGATTAATATGACTCCACTCTGAGTTTGAACATCAACATTAATTAACCCCCTAATTGATACATTTCCCATCCATGTGAGAAACATTCATCACATTAATCAAAAAAGATCACAATATTAATGAAAATAAATTGAGTAGCAAATGTAGATGAGATGGCATGACCCTTTGGCCTATCCCATTTAAAATTTATTTTTTTTAATGAACCTTAGAAAAAATGTTGGATGACAGTGTATTGCAGGGAAAAAAAATTTTAATTGGGAAATATTCAAGTTTTGCCACTCACATAATGTATTACTTAAGCCAGTTACTTTGGCTATCTTGGCCCCTGTTTCCACATCTCTAAAGAGTAATACTTAAAAAAGTATCTCCAATTTCTCTCATACCTCTGAAATTTTAATTAAGTGATATCCATTTCTCTTACACTGCTAAATTTTTATATAAGTGATATGTATACATATATGTGGCATTTTCTCTATTTGTGCAGGAGTTTGCATATTTTTCTGTAAAGAACTAGATAATAAATGTTTCAGGCTTTTCAAGGCATGCAATCTCCGTTGCAATTCCTCAACAGTCATTGCAGCCATTGTAGTGTGAAGAAAACAGCATAGAAAATATGTAAATGAATGAGCATGGCTATGTTCAAATAAAACTTTATGGATACAGAAATTTGAATTTTATCTAATTTTCATGTGTCATGACACAGTGCTGTTCTGATTGCTTTTCAACCATTTAAAAGTGTACAAACCACTCTTAACTTGAAAGCTCTACAAAAGCAAATAAGGGGTTTGGAGGTGGGACTAGATTTGATCTATCACTTGCCAATCCCTGTATTAGTATATGCTGGCATGGTGAGTGATACGCCAGTACCCACCCCCACTACCCAACCACAACCTGGACATACATCTATTTATTCAAATAAGTAGCTCTGTTTCAAATAACTCCATATAATCAAAACAAGAAGTTCATTGCAATGTGTGGATTGAGTCCACAAAGCCACTCTCACCAAAACAACACTGTCTCTTCACGTTTTTTGCACTGTTGAAAATTGAGCTGTTGGAGCCAATTCTTCACCTTCCATGCATACACATGTTTTGCACACCTTCCACTAAAGAACAGCGTGATTTCTCTACCCCTTAACTTTGGGCATAGCCATGTGACTTGGTTGGACAATGGGATATTAGCGAATGTGATGCAAGTAGAGATCAGAAACATATGCATATAGTTCAACTTGCTCTCTTGTGCCTCTGCCATTACCGTGAGAAGCACATTCCCCACTAACCTACATACTCTTAGTCGGATGACAAATACACAACACAGATCAAATCCTGCAGGCTTTAGGGTAAAGCACAGCCTCTCAACCCCATCCACCCACAGATATGTGAAACCAAATTATTTCTGGTGGAAAAACTCTAAAATGGCCCCCAATTACCTCCACCTTCTAGTGTTTACACCCCTGTTTTATCCCCAACCCTGAGCATGGGCAGGCCTGCGACTTACTTCTAACCAATGGAATGCAGCAAAGATTATGTGATGTCACTTCCATAGTTGTGTTGCATAAACTGGTAATATCCATCTTGCTAACAGACTCCCTATTGCCTTCTCAACTTGCATGTTTTGGTGAAGCAGGCTGCCATGTTGGGGCAGGAAATGAGGGCAGCCTCTGGCCAATACACAGGAAGTAAATCAGGTCTCTAGTCCAACAGGTCACAAAAAACTGAATCCTGCCAATAATCAAATGAGCCTGAGAGTGAGTCAATCATTCAAATGAGACTCCAGCCCCAGCCAACACCTTGATTCTGGCTTCATGAAAACCCTAAAGCAGAGGACCCATCCATGCAGTGCCCAAATTTCTGCCCTATAGAAGAGTATACAGTGAGCTGAAAGTAGGCTGCATTCCTAAGAACTTCATGGAGAAAAACCACTATGCTAGCACTGCACTGCCTAACTCTCGACTTTTGTGAGAGAGAAATAAACTTATATCTTACACGAGCCACTTTATTTTTGAATTTTGTTGTTTTGTTGTTGCTACTTACAACTAAATATAATCCTAATTCATACAGAGTATCTTATTTGTAGTTTTGTGTTTGTCCCTTTTCTGTTTCTTAAAATTGAAATAGCAATTAAAGCCTCAATCCTTGAGAAAGAATACCAGACATGTGTAATAAGGAACTCTTGTCTTCACCTGAGTTCCCTAGAAAACAAAGCTTGAGGCAAGGATTAGTGCTGATGATTATTTACAGGTCCAATAACAGGAAAGTGAGAGTGAGGCACATGGATGTGAGACAGAATGAGAATAATTCAAAATTATGATTACCACATTTCTGACTTTTTCACAATAAGCCATAAAGAGATACAGTAGATTACTTCAGCCACATGGGACATCTTCAGATAAGCCCTATGGGTTCAATGTGGTGGCTCTCACCTGTAATCCCAGCACTTTGGGAGGCCAAGGTGGGTAGATCCCTTGAGGCCAGGAGCTTGAGAGCAGCCTGTCCAACACGGTGAAACTCCTGTTTCTACAAAAATAATAATAATGATACAAAAATTAGCCAAGTGTGGTGGTGCACATGTGTAATCTCAGCTATTTGGGAAGCTGAGGCATGAGAACTGCTTGAACCTGAGAGGTGGAGGCTTCAGTGAGCCAGGATTCTGCCACTACACTCCAGCCTTGGCAGCAGAACAAGACTCTTGTCTTAAAAAAAAAAAAAAAAAGAAAGAAAGAAAGAAAGATAAGCTCTATGGATAAACCATGCTTCAAGCAGTCCATGGGTGGAAGGAAAGAGAGGAAAATTATCTATGTTTCCCCCTCCTCAGAGTGCCAACATTCTCCCCTTATGCAATTAACTCCCCCACAGAACTCACACACTGTGGTGTCATGCTTCTTTCAATCTCAGAAGTGGAGAAAGGAGTTGGAAGGTCAAACGTAGGTGGCTACTAGGCCTGGCTTGTGGTAGCAGCCATAGAGGAGGACCCAGAAATTCCAAGCAAGTAATTATCTGACCCAAGCAAGAAGATGCCTCAAAATCAGACTTGGACCAGTAAAGCTACCATACTTGCCACTCTATCAGTGCCTGCCAACTCAGACCTCATACATGCTCAAACTCTTACTCTAACATCTCAAAGCTGACATTCGCAGTACCAACACGGTCAGGTCCCTACATATGCGTACAATCCTACCTATGAATTTGGGCCTATTGGCTTTGGTTTCTGGGTATCCACCCTATTGGTCCATATCCATTGCCCTTGCATGTCATAAATAGTACCCTCACTCTATATACAAGATGAGAACAGGAAAAAAAGATGGACAATCACTGATAACCTTAAACCAATCAACACCTCAACGTTCATGCAAAGAGGGCATATTGAGTCTTTTTTTTTTTTCTTTAACTTGTTGTGTGCAGAGACACTCTCTGATTCTCCTCTCTAAAGGGATATAAGTGAATTTTGCCAGTAGAGATGCAGTGTGCCTGCCTCATGGAGCACTGTAACTTTGCTATAAATTTAAATTCCGGGCTCGTTGGTGGCTAGAGTGGTACAATGAAGAGAAAACTAGACTAGTACTTTTTAAATGTATAAACACTTCTACAGGAAAAAAAAATTTTACTGCATATAATAAAGCTAGATATTTAAAAGAGAGGGACTCATAGAATACAGAAAACAAATGATACATACTGTTTAACTTTCTACATGACATTTACAATTTGGATTAGATAATATGTGGATCACTTTTGACAGATACCAGGAGATTCTACCTTGGATAACAAAATGCAAGACTCCCTGATGTTCACAGCTTATTTCTGGAAACTGTTTAGAAGCTGCTGCCATTCCATGAGTCCAGTTGTTTATGGATGCCTCCATCATTCATGGCTACTATTGGAAAGTTCCTGATTCATTGTCTATCTTGAGATGCAAGACGTTTTAAAAGTGCAAACCTTTCTTTACTAGAAATATAAAACTTTTCTTTTGGAAATGTTTCATTTTCCCAGGATAAGAAAAATTAATTGTTCCAGATAGTTTGCCCCTAGACTAAGGGGCAAAATGGCAGATTGCTTTTTCTTCTTCATGAGGAATCTAAAAACATGTTCTAGTTCCAGTTCAGCCACGTACTTGTCTAACTTGGGAAAATCCTGTAACCACTTGTAAACTCAGTTTTCTAATCTCTTGAGAGGGGAAAATACTACTGCTGCAGTATAATTTTCAAACCATTATACTATGACACTGATAAATGTATGTTAAAAGTTTTATTCAACTCATTAATTAATGAGAGAGCTAGTAAGATGTTATCACTGGTTCAAAGAAGAATATGAAGAACAGAAATATAGACAGTTAAAAAAAATGTCAAAGTAAATTTTGTTGACAGATGCAAAGCTAGTTAATATCATACAGGTCAACAAACTGTAATATTTGGCATTATCCATTTTTAACACATAGAAATCAATTGCATCTTGACTGGACAAAATTTACTTACATTCCTTTAGAGAGAGTTATTTACATTCCTCTCAGATAAGAATCATGTGCAATCTATTAGTTTTTACAAGTTAATGTCTAGCCCTACAGAGTTATCAAATAGTCTAGTCTAAGAAATGGCAAGACAAACTACTGCCCATGGGTCAAATCTAACCCACAGCCTGTTTTTGTACAGGCTGCAAAGTAAAAATGAGTTTTACATTTTTAAAGGAATGTTAAAAAGAAAAAAAGTAGAGGAATGTTCAACAGACATTGTATATGTCCTGCAAAGCCTAAAATATTTACTATCTAGTAAAATATTGACTATCTAGTGTTTTATGGAGATGTTTTTGACCCCTGACTTAGTCAATAGACAGTCTACCCCCTGTAGACTTAGTGAATCCCTGGGGGATCGGCTGCACAACATTTGTGCTGTAGTGAGGGGATAAACCATCATCTTGTTTGCCACTTCAAATCTGGGATATTTTTTTCCTGACATCTTCCACACTGCCCTAGAGGAACTGTTATAAGAATCAATTTTGCTGACAAAGGCAGGTATAAACTCTAGTGTGCCACACACGAATAAAGGGGCACATTGCCATAAGCAAGGAGTTGATAGTTTTCAGAAGTAAATCCTGGCAAGGTCTGGCAAGGTCATAATGTCATCTGCCCAAGGCTGATACTCCAAAGATATTTGGAATCCTGGAGTAAGAAGCATTCACCTCCATAAATTCTGCTATATTGTGTCATCTTCAATTCCACTAGGATTTATGAAAAAATTTACACTTTGTCCTTCAAAACTGGCTTCCGAATCATTGAGAATTTTACTGAGTTTTGACTTTCTGTTATTGTGTTTTTAACTACTGAACTTCTTTTCATAATGTCTTTCCTCACCCACAGCTCAGTGGCAATGCCATCATAACCACCTTGGAATATTAAACTTTTTTCCATGCAGATGAAGATTTCCCGGAGCTATTAATAAGTTTTCTAAAAAATGAGGGTGATTAATAAAATTAAGCAACTTTTTCTGCTTTCCGGCTCTAAAATAAAACTCCTACTGATAATATATGAAAATCCATTCCAGCTTTATGAAATGTACCATTCATCTCCATTAGTTTACTAGTATCTATTGACCTCCCACTGGGTATGAAACATTCTGCCACATATTCCTAGCAGATAGAAAAATAAGATCCCACCCATGTCCCTAAGAAGCTTAAAATCTATTTAGAGAAATGCAAAACATATCACATCAAGAGCAAACCCATGAAATATGAGGTCCAAAGTATGACGAAATCAGCAGGGGTGATATCCTAGCATTTGGAATCAAAATAGTTCGTGTTTATAATTCTATGAAGTAGGGAGGTTTCCCATTTTTATAAGTATTTCTGCAAACATTAGTTACTACCATTAAAATCAAGGTACTTTATTGTAAAACTGAGACTTACAAGTTTTCTTTAAAAGTATGGTGAGCTGGTAAAACTGAATCCACATTTCTGCATGGCAACATCAACTAGATTCTTACCTCAAAGCGTGGATCACAGAATTGTCATTTGCAGCATCACCTAAGAGTTTCATTAAAAATGCAGAGTCAGCTGAGCTCAGTGGCTCATGTCTGTAATCCCAGCACTTTGAGAGGCCAAGGTGGGTAGCTCACTTCAGGTCAGGAGTTCGAGGCAAACCTGGCCAATATGGCGGAAACCCTGTCTCTACTAAATAAATACAAAAATTAGCTGGGTGTGGTGGTTCATGCCTGTAATCCCAGCTACTCAGGAGCCTGGGACAGGAGAATCACTTGAACCCAGGAGGCAGAGGTTGCAGTGAGCCAAGATCATGCCACTGCACTCCAGTCTGGGTGACAAAGCAAGACTCTGTCTCAAAAAAAAAAAAAAAAAAAAAAAGAACAGAATCTCAGGCCCTGCCAGAGACTAAAATCCCAGAGCCAAGATGCCCAGTCACTCACTTGCACAACCCTGAAGTCTAAGGAGCACTGAGCTAAACCTGGACAAGCCCCTTAGATGGGCATGTGCTGTCTAGACAGGTACAGTCCCTACAAATCCCATCTTTCTTCACGCCTGGTCCATGTACTACTCCAGTTTTCAATCGTAATCCAAAGCCCTTAGCCTATCAGCCAAAGCTACACAGAACTATATTTCAAAACTTTCTCCCACTGCACCTCAATGCAATCCTTCCATTCAACTCAAAGCACAAGCACCTCTAATATACTTTTCCTGCCATTACTTCCCCCATCATTCCTCTCACCTCAAGTGCCCTTTCTTTAGGGCACCAGGCCTGACACACAGCAAGGATTTAATACGTGATTATTCATTCATGCATTCCTTCATTCACATGTGAAGCATGTGTGTGGACACAATTTGCATTCCTTACGGGAATTATGGGATTCTTCAATGTCAGTCTTGCTCACATTTGTACTCCTAGCACTCAGCACAGTGAACGGTGCATAGTAGGCATTCTAGAAGGAAAATATGAATGTAAGAAAAAAAAATCAACAAGTGAATAGAGGAATGTCCTATTAAATTAATGCCAGAACTTCAGGTGGCAAATATTTATTACCTACCTAGTACTATGCTGGACCCTGAGGTATAAAGTAAATAAGATACCATCTCTACTCTCAAGAATTTCCCAGTATATGTAGAGAATCTGATAAATAAGCCACCATAATTGTAACACAAGAGAGTTAGAGCTGTAATAGAAGTTTACCATTATTGATTGTTTTAATAAGCCTGCATAACAAACAACCACAAAACCTCAGTGGCATGCAACATTTATTCTTTATTGTTCATGCGTCTGGGGTGGTCAGCCAAGTGGCTTTGCTGTTCTTGGTTGGACTTACATATCTGGAAGTCAACTGGAGGTCAGATATCCTAAAATGCTTGTGGCTGGAAATACCAGCTCCCCTCCATGTGTCTCTCATCCTCCAGCTGACTATCCTGGGCATTTTCATGGTGATGGCAGGTATGTAATATTTTTCTCTTGGTAACATGAAATCGGCCCAGGTGCAGTGGCTCACGCCTGTAATTCCCAAACACTTTGGGAGGCCGAGGCAGGCAGATCTCTTGGGGTCAGGAGCTCGAGACCAGCCTGGCCAACATGGTGAAACCCCATCTCTACCAAAAATACAAAAATTAGCTGGGCGTGGTGATGAGCACCTATAATACCAGCTACTTGGGAGGCTGAGACATGAGAATCACCTGAACCAGAAGATGGAGGTTGCAGTAAGATCATGCCACTACACTCCAGCTTAGGCGACAGAGTGAGACTCCATCTCAAAAAAGAAAACAAAAAAAAAAAGGTGAAATCACACCATTTGTACATTATTTTAAGGTCAGCAAAACTACATCTGTCTTGTGCTTTGGGTTTGTTTACAATACGTGGACTACTATCCCCACATCTTTACCTAGCAATACTTCTGGTTGAGGCCTTTGGTTTTGAATCCCAGAGCAGGCTTCAGATATGGCATAATACTATTTCAAATAAGTGACTTACTGCTGTGCTGGCTTCCATGAGACTCACACCAACTGGAACTGTGCTTCAAAGAAATCCTACCAGGAGTCTGGAGAATGCTTGGGATGTTATTGTGCATGACTCAGAACAAGTGAAAACTCTAATTTTTCAAGCCTTCCTTTACATCATGTTTGCTAACATCCATCAACCAAAGAAAGTCACATGATCAATTCAGAAAAAAGAAGCAAGTAAATAGAGTTCCTTCCTAATGGGAGGACCTTCAGAGTCACATGGGCTAAGGGTGTGGATAGGGGGAAATGAGGAAGAAGTGGGCCATTTTTACAACCTATCATAAGAGGTGTGAAAAAGCTGCTGTAGGCAGAAGCTTAGAATCAACAATCTAAACACAGGAAAGCTTTTGGGGAAGCTTTCCCATTCCACAATTCCAAGATTATGTTTTCTCAATACTATCTAAACTAGAAAGACCACTGCCATTCAAAGCCATGATATAACATACAAAATAACAAAACTTACTGAGCCCTTTCATGCAGCAGGCCCTGTGCTAGGCACTTCATATGCACTAACTGATCTCCCCTTCTCCTAATAAACCTAAGACATGCATAGTATTATACCAGTTACAGGTGAAAAAACTAAGGATCAAAGAAGTTTGGCAACTGCTCAGGTCTGCAAAGCCAGGACCAGGTACTCCTTTGCTCTCTTCAGCCACACCACAGTAATTAAACTTATGCCCATTACCTTGTCTTCCTTTTCCTACTGAGAGAGGGTATGTAATGGTTTTCACATACAGGTCATTTTGGCCAAAAGTAGAGTCCAAAGAATTAAAAATTTCAGTAAGTGAAACCACCAGGAGTCAATTAAAGCACAGGTCCGTCATGAAATTGCAGTTGTGTATTTTTAGGGCCACTGTATACTAATAGACAAAGGCCTATTTGTTTCCTTTTCCTGCAATACTGAATTTTGAAATTGAATCCTTGGTTCAAAAAGTTCTGATGCCATTTGTGTAATGTCAGTTTCAAAACAAATTCAAGGAATCCTGAAGAATCTAATAATCATGTGTCAACCAAAGATGAGGGTTGCATTTTTCATTCTATGAATAATGCATTTTGATGAAACCAATTCACTCCTCAAGTATGAAAGCCACAGTCTAAAACCTTCCCTTCTATCACATTATTTTGTTCTGTGTGGTCATTTGCCAGCCTTTGCTGGCAACTTCAAGAGGCCAAGGACAAGAAAAGTCAACCAAACAGACATGAACATTCAGTGTCATTTGGCATTCGCTTGCCATCAGAGAAACTTTCCATACCAAAAATCAGATTCTCACTTGGTGCAACCATTTTCCTTCCCTGCTGAAATATATAATTTTCCTTTTGTTCCAAGTGTTGGCTCCCATCGATGTCTGGCATAGGGTAAAAAGATCAAAAAGTAAAATGAAGTCTTGCCTCAGCAATCCTGTCAGAATTCCCCAGTGGAACTTCTAAAATGGCCCACTTTTCAAAGTGACATAACAAGCAATGAGCCATTTAGTGATTCAGCTGGAAATACAAAGCCCAGGCTGTTTATCCTTAAAAATTTCACTAAGGTTAATAATAATAAAAAAAAAGAAAAAGAAATAGAAAACAGCCAGAAAAGAAGAGAAAGACAACTTTTTCTTATGATTTACATTAGGGATGGTAAAAGATTTGTCTTATGTAATAACTCCAGTCTAGTGTCTCCAAATAGTGTCTTCCTGGTGTGCTATATGGAGAAGAATGTTGAGGTCCATATCTGCACATGATGGGAAAAGTGCAGAAATCAATTAGCAATGTCTGCTTTGTAACACAATGGGAAGTGGTAGTCTGTGTGCTATCCTGACTTCATTCTTCCAAAGTTGCAGTTGTTTAAAAGTTCATCTAGAGTTCTATCCAATATGTTTTATTGTATAGATGGACAATTTTTAAAGTATCTTTTAATGCCCAACATAATTGATGGCATTAAAGAATTACAATAGACTAGGCGTGGTGCTCACACCTGTAATCCCAGCACTTTGGAAGTCAAAGGTGGAAGAATCACTTGAGGCCAAGAGTTCAAGACCAGCCTGGGCAACATAGCGAGAACCCATCTCTACAAAAAATAATAAAATTAGTTGGGCACCTGTAGTCTTGCTACCCAGGAAGCTGAAGCAGGAGGATCCAGGCATTCAAGGCGGAGCCCAGGCATTCAAGGCTGCAGTGAGCTATCACACCCCCCATACTCCAGCATGGGCCACAAAGTAAGACTCTCCCTCTAAAAAAAAAAAAAAAAAAAAAAAAAAAAAAAATGCCACAACGGGCTATGGTGGGTGACCCATGCTTATAATCCCAATACTTTGGGAGGCCAAGGTAGGAGGATTGTTGAAGTCAGGAGTACAAAACAAGCCTGGGCAACATAATGAGATACCATCTCTACAAAAAATTAAAAAATTAGCTGGATATGGTGGGCATGTGCCTATATTCTTAGCTACTTGGGAGCCTGAGGTGGGAGGATCACTTGAGCCCAGGAGTGTGAGGTTACGGTGAGCCATGATCTCACTAACCTGGGTGACAGAACAAGACCCTGTCTTTAAAAATCAAAACAAAACAAAAAAATCCACAAGAAAAGTGATCTAAGGTGGTTATCAGACCACCATATAAAATGCCTACAACACACTTACATATTTATTGTTCATACCCAAGCTGCATAAAATTGGCTTCACCCAACTGGATTTCTCTTTAAAAATAAATAGCTATTCTTTCCGATTCTCACCTTACGGTATAGAAATAGAGTGCTATGAAATAACTATGTAACCATGTCTTTCCACAGCTCCAGAATCAAATCAGTGGCTTTTCGCTAAGCAAGAGGTCAGATAACAATGAGAGCCTTGTTCAATAAAGCAGTGCAGCCCCATAGCATGGCTTCACGGACTACATCAGATCATTAGGTAAATATTAACTGCATTTTGTGCCTGCTACCTCATTAAAGCCCACAAATAATAGCTGTTCCTACTAGTTAGCGCTTATTCTACCACCTCTCCTTATCACCTCGTAGTGCCTATCACTTCCCAGTGCCTTGGTCAGAGAAACGACCTTATTGATGAATGTCAGCAGAGACCTGGAGTAGTAAATGGTGTTTGTTCTTTATACAAAGGTTGGCATGCACAATGAGATGTCGGCCGTTTGGACCAAACAGTTCTTGTTTTAACTCAAGTCTATAAACAGGAAGAAACTCAAAGCCTCCAGTTTCTCTTTTCTCTCTCTTCCTTTTCTATCCTTTCATTTTTCTTAATTTCCTTGTTCTTTGTTCCTTCCACAATCCTCTTCCTTCCTTCCTTCTTCCTCTCCTTCTTCTTCTTTTCTTTCTTTCTTTTCTTTCTCTTTCTTTCTTTTCTTTCTTTCTTTCTTTCTTTCTTTCTCTCTCTCTTCTCTCTTTCTCTTTCTCTTTTCCTCTTCACTTTTTTTCTTTTTTTTTTTGAGACAGGGTCTTGCTCTGCTTCCAGGCTGGAGTACAGTGGCACAATCACAGCTCACAGAACCCTCTACTCTCAGGCCTAAGCATCTTCCCACCTCAGTCTCTCAAGCAGATGGAACTACAGGCATGCGCCACAGCTGATTTTTCACTTTTATAGAGATGGGGTTTCACTGTATTGCCCAGGTTGGTCTCAAATCCTGAGCTCAAGGGATTTTCCCGACTCAGTCTCCCAAAGTGCTGGGATTATAGGGCCGATCCACCATACCTGGCCATTTCTTTACCTCTTTGCTTTGATTCTTTCCTTCCACTTTACTTCTCTTTCCTTGTATCTTCTTTCTCTTTCTATGCAAAACATCTTACTAGCCATTGAGACTCTGAGTTCAATACATATCAAGAGTCCTTTTTCACACAGTCATACCTCATGTACAATATGATATCAGATCTTGTTTTTGTTGCTAGTTGCAGGAGAGATAAGGAGAAGGAGGAGAGTGGACTACCCAGCCTCGCCCCTAAGCATGTGGTAACACCACCATTGCAGAAACTGAGTAAAACAAATGTCTGGTTTCCATGGTTCTAAACATTTATCCAAAATTATATCATAGATTGGGCATGATTCTCAGAGGGTTTGAAGAGTACTTTGGTGGGCAGGGGCCTGGGGAACTGAAACAGTTGATTGGCTAAGGATGAAATCACAGGGTCTCTAAACTGTCTTCTAAACTCCAAAATGTCTTCATGCAGCTGAGTCAGTTCCTAGGAGGGGGTTTCAGGACGGGATGGTATCTCTTGATCTGCTGAAATGCTAAATCTCAATATCTCAAAGACCAGTTATTTAGGTTTCACAATAGTCAAGTTATCTATAGGAGCAGTTGGGGAAGTTACAAATCTTGTAACCTCCAAGTATGTGACTCGGGCAATAAGCAACTTACAGAAATGCCAGCTAAACAAGTAATGGATGGTTATGGTTTAACCGTGCCTACTCTTTAGCAAAGTTCAGGCCTCTAGTGTAATTCTAACTTTGTTACCTTCTGTTAGTCTTTACGAATATGGTTTTAACTTCTGAACAAGGAGGGGATCAGTTCAAGGAAAGGACTATTATGGCCTCCACACAAGAATGAGCAAAAGCAATCTAGCCTGATAGAAGCAAGACGGATTTGGGTGTGTTCGATTTCCCTTACTGCTACAACGTTTGCAAAGGCCACTTACTACTATAATTTTTGCAAAGGCCATTTCATCTTCAGGCAGAGCTTGTATCGGCAAGTTCAATGAAACAAGCCCATTGTTGGTACCCAATAAATAGCTACTAATAATATCAAAATCTTAGTAAAATGCCTACATTTTGAAAGTTTGCAGCCAGACGCGGTGGTTCACACCTGTAATACCAGCATGGGAGGCCAAGGCAGGTGGGGATCACGAGGTCAGGAGTTCAAGACCAGCCTGGCCAAGATGGTGAAACCCCGTATCTACTAAAAATACAAAAATTAGTCAGGTGTAGTGGCACACGCCTGCAATCCCAGCTACTCGGAAGGCTGAGGCAGGAGAATTGCTTAAATCAGGGAGGTATAGGTTGCAGTGAGCCGAGATCTAAGCTGGGCAACAGAGCAAGACTCCATCTCAAAAAAAAAAAAAAAAGAGAAAAAAAAGGACAGAGAGAGAAGAGAAGAAAGAAGAAGAAAAGAAAAAAGAAAAGAAAAGAAAGAGGAAAAAAGAAAGAAAGAAAGAAAGAAGAAAGAGAAAGAAAGAAAGAAGAAAAGAAAAAGAAAGAAAGAAAGAAAGAAAGAAAAAGAAAGAAAGAAAAGAAAGAGAGAGAGAGGAGAGAGAGAGAGAAGGAAGGAGGAAGGAAGGAAGGAAGAAGGAAGGAAGGAAGGAAGGAAGGAAGGAAGGAAGGAAGGAAGGAAGGAAGGAAGGAAGGAAAGGGAGAAAGAGAAAGAAAGAAAGATTGCTAATATGTAATAAAGTCATACTAACTCAAGATTTAAATGAAGTTAAATTTGTTTTGACAGGCTGGGCACAGTGGCTCATGCCTGTAATTCCAGCACTTCGGGAAGCTGAGGCAGGCAGATCACTTGAGGTCAGGAGTTTGAGACCAGTCTGGCCAACATGGCAAAACTCCATCTCTACAAAAAATACAAAAATTAGTCAGACATGGTGGCACATGCCTGTAATCCCAGCTACTCAGGAGGCTGAGGCAGGTGAGTCACTTGAACCCAGGAGGCAGAGGTTGCAGTGACCGAGATCGTGCCACTGCACTTCAGCCTGGACGACAGAGCAGGCTGTCTAAAAAAAACAAAAAAACAACAAAAAAAGTTTTAACAAATACAATGAAGGTCAGAATCATTAGTTTCAACACAGGCAGCTAGCACTTACTGCAAATATTTTTCTCTCATAGTATACTGCTTCGTTCCTGTTGGAACTGGCTTGCCCATTGCACCAAGTTATCTCCCATAAGCCCAAGGAGAGTAATCTCCACATTTCTGCTCAACTCCAAGGTAGCATTGCCTTTGTAAAATGATCTGGTAGCTCATTCCCGAAATTTCTTTTGAGCTCTGCATTGTTTGAAAAGAAATTTCCTCTGCTGCCTGAAACTCACTGGTGGGTGTAATTTGTGGCA
>NC_044549.1:206544090-206558726 GCF_007565055.1 Rhinopithecus roxellana
ATGGGTGGTTATATAAAGGTTATAGGGTTATATATTCAGTTATATAAGGGAAGCAGAGCATTAAAGACCAGAACATTTGCAGCTTGACAATGTGTTAGAAAAGAAGATCCCATTGTTCAGTTCCCACCTATGAGTGAGAACATGCGGTGTTTGGTTTTCTCTTCTTGTGATAGTTTGCTAAGAATGATGGTTTCCAGCTGCATCCATGTCCCTACAAAGGACGCAAACTCATCCTTTTTTATGGCTGCATAGTATTCCATGGTGTATATGTGCCACATTTTCTTAATCCAGTCTGTCACAGATGGACATTTTGGTTGATTCCAACTCTTTGCTATTGTGAATAGTGCCGCAATAAACATACGTGTGCATGTGTCTTTATAGCAGCATGATTTATAATCCTTTGGGTATATACCCAGTAGTGGGATGGCTGGGTCATATGGTACATCTAGTTCTAGATCCTTGAGGAATTGCCATACTGTTTTCCATAATGGTTGAACTAGTTTACAATCCCACCAACAGTGTAAAAGTGTTCCTATTTCTCCACATCCTCTCCAGCACCTGTTGTTTCCTGACTTTTTAATGATTGCCACTTGGACTCGGGAAGGGGAACATCACACACCAGGGCCTATCATGGGGAAGGGGGAGGGGGGAGGGATTGCATTGGGAGTTATACCTGATATAAATGATGAATTGACGGGTGCTGACGAGTTGATGGGTGCAGCACACCAACATGGCACAATTATACATATGTAACAAACCTGCATGCTATGCACATGTACCCTAGAACTTAAAGTATAATAAAAAAATAAAAACTAAAAAAATAAAAAGAAAGAAAGAAAGAAAGAAAGAAAGAAAGAAAGAAAGAAAGAAAGAAAGAAAGAAAGAAAGAAAGAAAGAAAAGAAGATCCCATTCTCTGAGGAGAAATTCAAACTGGCTGCAGAAATTTGCACAAGTAATGAGAAAACCAACGTTAATCCCCAAGACAATGAAGAAAATGTCTCCAGGGCATATCAAAGGTCTTCATGGCAGCCCCTCCCATCACAGGCCCAAAGGCCTAGTAGAAAAGGTGGTTTAGTAACCTGGACCCAGGGTCCCTCTGCTGCGTGCAGCCTACGAACTTGGTACCCTGCATCCCAGCCACTCCATCCATGGTTGAAAGGGGCCAACATAGAGCACAGGCCATGGCTTCAGAGGGGGTACCCAAGCCTTGGCAGTATTCCATGTGTTATCAAGCCTGTGAGTACACAGAAGTCGAGAATTGGGGTTTGGGAACCTGTTTCTAGATTTCAGAATATGAACGGAAACACCTGGATGTCCAGGCAGAAGTTTGCTGTAGGAACAGGGCTCTCACGGAGAACTTCTGCTAGGGTGATGTGGAAGGGAAATGTGGGGTTGAAGCCCCAACACAGAGTAGCCACTGGAGTACTGCCTAGTGGAGCTGTGAGAAGACGGCCACTGACCCCGAGAACCTAGAATGACAGATCCACTGACAGCTTGCACCGTGCACCTAGAAAAGCCGCAGAAACTCAATGCCAGCCCATGAAAGCAGCAGGAGGTAGGGTGTAACCTGCAAAGCCACAGGGGTAGAGCTTCCCAAGACTATGGGAACCTACTTCTTGCATCACTGTGACCTGGATATGAGACATGGAGTCAAAGGAGATCATTTTGGAGCTTTAAGATTTGACTGCCCTGCTGGATCTTGGACTTGCATGGGTCCTATAGCCCTTTTGTTTTGGTCAATTTCTCCCATTTGGAAGGACTGTGTTTACCCAATCAATGCCTGTACCTCCACTGTATCTAAGAAATAACTAACTTACTTTTGATTTTATAGGCTCATGTGCAGAAGGGACTTGCCTTGTCTCAGATGAGACTGGACTGTGGACTTTTGAGTTAACGCTGAAATGAATTAAGACTTTGGGGGACTGTTAGGAACAAATGATTGATTTTAAAATGTGAGGACATGAGATTTGTGAGGGCCCAGGGATGGAATGATACGGTTTTGTTGTGTCCCCACCCAAATCACATCTTGAATTCCCACATGTTGTGGAAGGGACCCAGTGGGAGGTAATTGAGTCATGGGGGCAGGTCGTTTCCCTGCTGTTCTCATGATTGTGAATCATTATCTCCAAATCTGACCGTTTTGTAAGGGGGAGTTTTCCTGTACAAGCTCTCTCTCTTTGCAGGCTGCCGTCCACCTAAGATGTGACTTGCTCCTCCTCGCCTTTCACCGTGAATGTGAGACCTCCCCAGCCATGTGGAACTGTAAGTTCATAAAGTATAATAAAAACATTTCAGTTCAACAGTACCAAATAAATTTTATCATATTTTCAAGGAATTATTGACCTGTGGAAAAAAAAAAAAAAAAAAAAAGCAAAAAAAGCAAAACAAAAAACCTTCTCTCTTTTGTTAATTGCCCAGTCTCAGGTATGCCTTTATCATCAGCATGAAAATGGATAAATACAGATTGACATTCTATTTGTACTGATGATCCACTAAGGAACACTGATGTCTCTATGGTATTTCTCCCAAAAGTCTCTAACCTAAATATAATCATTAGGAAACATCAGACAGACACACCTAGATTAATGGATATTCTATAAAATATTTGGCTTATGTTTTTCAAAAATTTCAAAGCTACACAAGCTAGAAAAGGGCTGAGGGTATGTTCCACTCAACTAAAAGTGGCTAACTTGATGCTAATTTCAGGCAATCCCCAGATTGAGCTATGGCCAAGATGATAGTGGTAGTTGATGGGATATAGTACTGAAAATATTGAGACATTTAAAAAATATTGAGTATGGACCAGAATTATATAGTAGTATTGTATCAATGATAAATTCCTGGTTTTGATTACACTCTTGTAGTTTTCTTAGAGAAACTCCTTATTCTTAAGAGATGGTACCTCTACCCTCAAAATATTCAAAGTTTTTGTACTATCTTTTCAACTTCTCAGTAAGTTTCAAATTACGTAATATAAAAGGTTACAATGTATGGTATAGAGAAAATAAAGACATTTTCTTTAGCATTAATAAATGTTCATTTTACCATAGCTGGGTTGAACTATATATTAACTTTAATTATTGAGTTATAAGTTACCCAATCAACAATTAATCAGCCGGTGTTAAATTGGCAGTATTTGTGCATATGGTATTACACACAGAAATTGGGAGAAATAAAAGATACCTTGGACATGGCTCAGTATTCATAAAGCTTTTAATCTGGTTTGAGATCAAAACTATCAAATATAAATATGACTGAGTTGGGTGATATGTGGAATATTGAGATATGGGAAAGAAAACATACCTTGAAAGGACCACACTGTGAAACAGTAGATTTATTAAATGAGCAGCCTCATGGTTTATCCAGTGCATCTGGATGAGAGAACGAGAAATCTGGGGGGAAATGTGAAATGAGAAATGTATTTATTGAGTATCTAATATATGCTTGTCATTATGCTCAGTGTTTGCTACCTTATTTATTCATCATCACAATGCTGTGAGTTTGATTTGTTTGTTTGTTTCTCACAATTTAGAAATTGGAAAATGGTTACTGAGAAAGTTTAAATAACTTACCCAAGTTTGTGGAGTCAGGATTTCCATTCATGTGGCTCTCATTTAAAAGCCAATTCCTTTTGAGAAATGTCTGTTCATATCCTTTGCCCACTGAGTCCTTTGTAGGGACATGGATGCAGCTGGAAACCATCATTCTTAGCAAACTATCACAAGAACAGAAAACCAAACACCGCATGTTCTCACTCATAGGTGGGAACTGAACAATGAGATCACTTGGACTCGGGAAGGGGAACATCACACACTGGGGCCTATTATGGGGAGGGGGGGGGGGGAGGGATTGCACTGGGGAGTTATACATGATATAAATGATGAATTGATGGGTGCTGACGAGTTGATGGGTGCAGCACACCAACATGGCACAAGTATACATATGTAACAAACCTGCACGTTATGCACATGTACCCTAGAACTTGAAGTATAATAAAAATAAATAAATTTTTTAAAAAAGCCAATTCCTAAAATAAAATATAGCAACCAAGTAATAAAGACCTTAATAAACCATCTTAATCTATCTCTTTGATTTTCCCATTAAAAAAAGAGAGTGTTAATAGCAACCCGCAGTTTATTTCATCCCTAATCTAACTGGGAAAGTAAAATAACTGCCAAATTCCCTCATTAACATGCTAGTAACAGACCTCACAAAGGAAGCCTCCATATCCTATGTTAGCCTTCACTAGCATGAGTGTCCTTATCAACAAAATGCTTTTATATGATGTACCAGGACCATTCTGATTGCTTGAGTCAAATAAATTAAACTGAAATGTACAGTTTCGTAAGTCAAAAAGTATCATTTAAGCTATGCAATAATTGGATCATAAACTAGGGATTTTTGTAACCTAAATCGCATGATGATGTTCCACTTGCATGTTTAATTTGGTTCAGGGAACATTCTCATATGGTGAAGAAATACTTGGGAAGACATGTGGCTGCTCCATAATATCATGTGATTAGCTTTGTCCTTGACGTTATTACTAAAGCTTGATACTGAATGTGATCTCTGATTTATGTGAGTCTGAACTGACAATGCAACCTTTTGTGTTATTGTATCATCTTTCCGTGGTATTCTCCTCTTTAAAAACTTCTTACCATTGCATTTATTGATTTAATCTAAACTTACTGAATACTCTTTATGTGTTAATAATGGGGCTGGGCACCATATATAGAAATGGCCAGATTCAGTCAAATATCGTTTCAGTCATTATGGCCTCCTTGCCAGATTAGATTTTATATTTTTCCCCTATGTTCTTATGGCATTTTGAACATATGTCTATTTTGATGTATTATTTACTCTATATTCATACCGTTTGTTAATATCTCTGTGTCCTGGTCCCCAAAAAGTCTATAAAAAAAGAAACTAATTCTCATTTCTTCATTGTAACTTTCTTAATAACAAGTATAGTGCACTGCAAAAAAAAAATGGTAAATATTTGTGGGAATATAAAAGATTTTATCTTTGCTTCTTATATTGTTCTTACTTGCCTGTAGTCACTACTTAGTTAAAATTAATAAAAGATCTCTATCAGGCACAAAAGCCTCAAGTAAAAAAAAAAATTAAAATTATCATTTCATTGGATGACCTCTGTGGGAAAATATGGTTATCTTTACATTTATAAAGGCTTTTGTTCTTTCCCTTTTTTTTCCCTAAGGACCTTGCTTTAGAAAAGCAGAAACACAAAGACCACCAGAGAGAAAAGTTAAATTTAACACCATTCTCTTATTTAATTCTAAGAAATTTGTGTTGATAATAATTAAATTAATTATGTATCTTCCAAATTTTATTAAATGACTTCCCAACAAGTTCACTGGCTTTATTGAGCACCCAGCTTCTCTGCACGAATGAGACAAAGTGCTGCCTTTGTTACTGTGTTCTGATTATTCAGCAGCACTTTCTTAGGATTTATGAATTCAAGATAAGTAAGCTAGAAAAGAAGAATCTCTCCTTTTATCCACGTTGAAGAGACTTATTCATTCACTTGTGCTAAACTCTACAGTACTTGTGAACTCCATAACTTAATTAACATTTTTTAAACAAAATAAAAATAGCAAGAATTTGGCATTTTCCCATCCTTCTCTGTTTCATAATTGCAGTTCATTTTTCTTATAATGCTCTAGTTCTGCAAATACAGCCAATTCTTTTAAGTAATTAGGTTATCTATTTTGGGTAAATATGCTACACTGTGAGAATGCGTATATCTGTGTGACTTGATATAAATTGTGTTAATTAAACACGCCATTGTTTAGAAGCAACATCTAAAAACAACCACCAGAGAATTCATTTTTAATGCAGTAATCAAATTCTGGTGCTTGGAAGGCTTAAGCTTAATGAGCTCCAGGAACTATAATCAAGTGAAGATTTTTTTTTTTCAGTAACTGGGGCCAATGTGGCTGAGGTAAGCTAGGGCGGAGAACGGGGTAAATTTCAGCCATCAAGGCCGCTCTGCAAGGCAGACATCAATAGAGGCAATATTGAAGCTAGAGCTGAGAAAATAGAAGTAAATGTTTCCTGAGTATGTACTGAAAACTACAAACAAGACCATGTGTGAAGTAATATACATGGCATTTCTTTTGTAATCTGCTCCACAACCATATGGGGACATGTTGTTTTCTCTAAATATGGCGAACTGGAACTCATAGTAAGTAAGCAACAAAGAGATCACAAGGTTAAAGCAAATAACTTTATTGGCATGCATATATTAAAACTGCAAAGTACTGGCCTTTTCTAAATTAGCGAAGTTTACTCAAAAGGTGGGTAGAGGGTTGGGTAAAGAGAGAATGGGAAAAGCAAGCTAGAAAGTAGGAGAGAAGAGAGGTTAGAGGAAGTAAGAGAGTGAGCAAATCCTGGGTATCTGAAGCTTATACAATTGGAGGGGACGGCTTCATGGGAAACAGTACAAAATTATGAATATAAAATTAAATATTGGAGCCCTGAGAAGACACCCATGAAAGGAAGTAGCTCTAAAGATGCCCATCCTAGTTATGTTTTGCTGCATATTAAATCATTCCCCAAATTTACAAATTAACTCTTCCTAGTATGTTTTACATCTCTGGAGTTGGATAGAATCAACTAATAAGTACTTGCTTAGGGTCCCTCATGTAGTTGAAATTACATGCCAGAGAAGGCTGGAGTCATCTGAGTCCTTGACGAGCTGGACAACCAAAAGGACTCATTCACGTGACTGTCAATTTGTGCTGGCAATCACTGAGCACGCAGCTACGACTCTACACTATTATCTTAGCTCGGTTGTCCTCATGGCCTCTGCATGTGGCTTGTGCTTCTCACGGAATAGCACCTGGGTTCTGAGAGCAAGTATGACAGGAAGCAGCTTTCCAATAGAGACAAAGCCAATATTGCCAGTCCTTTTCAAGAGTTGCCTAGAAGTTGCACAACATTACTTCCATTGCATTTTATTGGTTAAGCAGTCACAGGCCAGTCCAGATTTAAAGGAGAAGGGGAGGGAGCCAAGATGGCCTATCAGACAAAGCTAGGAGGAACACTGGGAAGATTGGCACACTCTGAGCAGATTTTTTAAGGGAAGGCATTGAGAATGGATGGGGGCGGGGGACATGGATGCTGAGTTGCAAAGGGAGAAAGCTGGAAACCTTGGATGGCGCTAGTGAGCACTAGGACTGCTTCCTGGCCTCCAGTAACTCCTAGTGAAGGAGTAAGCTGAAAAGGCAAGGAATGGCGTATTCTCACCATGGACCTCAGAATCTTAGCTGCAGGCAACCTGAAGACCCTCACAGACACATGAGTTGGCAGAGAGCTGCTTAAAGAGGTTACAGGGGTGGGAGTCCATCCTGTATATAGTCCAGAGAGGTTGATGGGAGAATGTCAGGAGTGCAGTACAACCAAGGATGCCCATCCCCTAAGGCTTGACATGCTCCTATAGGAGACTTTAGCCATAAGGTGACTGTTGGACCTAGACAGAGCAGATTGGTCTTGCCTGTGAGATAGGGCCAGTCTGACCTGAGTGTTCTCCTGTCCACTTGCCTCTCCTGGGGCCCCAGCCTTGCTGTGCCCACTTGCAGCACAGCTTTGGATGCCCAACCAGGGTGCCTCTCAGTGCCCGCATTATAGTTGTTTTACCAGAAGACCACACCTGAACATCAGAGAGCTCCAGTAGACCAGCCACTGCCAACATGTGCCAGCCTACCTGCAGCGTCCCTGCACGCTACCCTTCTCCCTCTGCAGCCTTCCCCCACCATTTTGCCAGTACACACTTGCCCATAGCCATTTCCACACTGCTTTGTTGGCACACACGGTGGCTTACTCCCCACACCCTGCCAGCCTGCATATAAGCACAGACCCCACCAAACACTGCTGCAGGTAGAAGGACAACTACTACCCCACCCATCCCCTGATGATGTGTAGGCACTCAGCCATGCCATCATTACCGGTGGGAACACTCACTCAGATTCCAGCAACCTTACCCCTATTGCCCACCTGTCATGCACCTGCCACTGCCAGTGTAAATGTGTACAAGAACAATGGCAGCCCTGCTCCCACCAGCATTCTATCATTGCTGCTGCTAGCATGAGCACACACAGGAATGTCAAAGCCCACTCCTGCTGGTACCCTACCCCAGCTGATGCACGTGCACTCCACCATGCTACTGTGACTCCTGGCATGCATGAGCAAGCATGGATCCCACTGCCACCACCCCTATAAAGCATTTTAGCCAGCACCACCCATTGGAATGTTGTGGCCAGGAGACTGGGAACACCTCAGGCCCTCCGGCACAGCATGTTTCTAACCTCAAGAAGCCACAGAACAAAACTGAAAGGTAGAGCCCCAGCCCCCACAGAGTTAAAACATGCAGATGCCGAGCTGGGCCGTGGCCTCCTGAAATCTTTCAGAAACAAGGCCAATAATCTGAATCCACCATATACCACAATCAAACCCACAAGGGCATCAAAGGAGACCAAAGCAAAAATCCTATCCAAAGGACAGCAACTTCAAAGGCTGAAGGAACATCAGCACATAGATGAGAAAAAAAATAGCACAAGAATTCTGGCAGCTCAAAAAAGAGTATCTTCTTACCTCAAAAGGACTGCATGGTTATCAAGCAGCCTAAAATGGCTGAAATGACAGAAATAGAATTCGGAATATGGATAGAAACAAAGATCATCAAGATTCAGAAGAAAATTGAAATGCAATCCAAGGAATCTAAAGAATACATTAAAATGATACAAGAGCTGAAAGATGAAATTGTCATTTTAAGAAAGGACCAAACTGATCTGATGGAGGAAAAAAATCACTTCAAGAATTTCAGAATAAAATTGCAAGTATAAACAAGAGTAATCAACCAAACTGTGGAAAGAATATCAGAGCTCAAAGCTTGGTTCTCCAAAATACCTCCATCAAACAAAAATAAAGAAAAAATAATAAAGAATGAACAAAATCTCCAAAAGATATGGAATCATGTAAAGAAATCAAATCTATGACTCACTGATATTCCCAAAAGGGAAAGAAACCAAGCAAATTGAAGAACATATTTAAGGAAACTATTCACGAAAATTTCCCCTACCTTGCTACAGAGGCCAACATTCAAATTCAGGGAATGCAGGGAACCTCTTTGAGATGCTGTACAAGATGGCCATTCCTAAGATACATAGTCATCAGATTCTCCAATATCAAAATGAAAGAAAAAGACAGAGGAGGGGCAGATCACCTATAAAGAGCACCCCATTCATCAGGCTAACAAACAGCAGATCATTCAGCAGAAACCGTACAAGCCAGAAGAGACTGGGAGCCTATATTCAGTATTCTTCAACCAAGAACCTCATATTCAATCAAACTAAGCCCCATAAGCCAAAGAGATGTAAGATCCTTTTTAGACGAGTAAATGCTAAGGGAATACAAGGACCCACTACACCTTTAAGACCTGCCTTACAAGAGGTCCTGAAGGGTATGATAAATATGGAAAAGAAAGACCATTAAGAGCTGCCACAAAAAAACACATGTAAGTACATGGACCATTGATACCATAAAGCAAGCACATAATCACATATGTACAATAACCAGCTAACAAGACTACAACAGAATAAAATCCACACATATCAACATCAACCTTGTATGTAAATGGGTGAAACACACACTTAAAAGGCACAGAGTGGCAAGTTGGATAAAGAAACAGGACCCAACTCTATGCTGTCTTCAAGATATCCATCTCACAGTCAATGACACTCATAGATTCAAATAAAATGATGCAGAAAAAAAGGGGCGGAGCAAGATGGCCGAATAAGAACAGCTCCAGTCTCCAACTCCCAGCGCGAGCGACACAGAAAGACCGGTGATTTCTGCATTTTCAACTGAGGTACTGGGGTCATCTCACTAGGGAGTGCCGGACAATCGGTACTGGTCAGCTGCTGCAGCCCGACCAGCGAGAGCTGAAGCAGGGCGAGGCATTGCCTCACCTGGGAAGCGCAAGGGGGAAGGGAATCCCTTTTCCTAGCCAGCGGAACTGAGACACACAAAACCTGGAAAACCGGGTAACTCCCACCCCAATATTGCGCTTTAAGCAAACGGGCACACCAGGAGAATATATCCCACACCTGGCCGGGAGGGTCCCATGCCCACGGAGCCTCCCTCATTGCTAACACAGCAGTCTGCGATCTAACCGCAAGGCAGCAGCGAGGCTGAGGGAGGGGCGCCCGCCATTACTGAGGCTTAAGTAGGTAAACAAAGCCGCTGGGAAGCTCAAACTGGGTGGAGCTCACAGCAGCTCAAGGAAACCTGCCTGTCTCTGTAGACGCCACCTCTGGGGACAGGGCACAGCTAAAAAGAAAACAACAACAAAAAGGCAGCAGAACCTCTGCAGACGCAAACGACTCTGTCTGACAGCTTTGAAGAGAGCAGTGGATCTCCCAACACGGAGGTTGAGATCTGAGAAGTGACAGACTGCCTGCTCAAGTGGGTCCCTGACCCCTGAGTAGCCTAACTGGGAGACATCCCTCACTAGGGGCAGTCTGACACCCCACACCTCACAGGGTGGAGTACACCCCTGAGAGGAAGCTTCCAAAGTAAGAATCAGACAGGTACACTCACTGTTCAGCAATATTCTATCTTCTGCAACCTCTGCTGCTGATACCCAGGCAAACAGAGTCTGGAGTGGACCTCAAGCAATCTCCAACAGACCTACAGCTGAGGGTCCTGACTGTCAGAAGGAAAACTATCAAACAGGAAGGACACCTATTCCAAAACCCCATCAGTACGTCACCATCATCAAAGACCAGAGACAGATAAAACCACAAAGATGGGGAAAAAGCAGGGCAGAAAAGCTGGAAATTCAAAAAATAAGAGCGCATCTCCCCCTGCAAAGGAGCGCAGCCCATCGCCAGCAACGGATCAAAGCTGGTCAGAGAATGACTTTGACGAGATGAGAGAAGAAGGCTTCAGACCATCAAACTTCTCAGAGCTAAAGGAGGAATTACGTACCCAGCGCAAAGAAACTAAAAATCTTGAAAAAAGAGTGGAAGAATTGACAGCTAGACTAATTAATGCAGAGAAGGTCATAAACGAAATGACAGAGATGAAAACCATGACACGAGAAATACGTGACAAATGCACAAGCTTCAGTAACCGACTCGATCAACTGGAAGAAAGAGTATCAGCGATTGAGGATCAAATGAATGAAATGAAGCGAGAAGAGAAACCAAAAGAAAAAAGAAGAAAAAGAAATGAACAAAGCCTGCAAGAAGTATGGGATTATGTAAAAAGACCAAATCTACGTCTGATTGGGGTGCCTGAAAGTGAGGGGGAAAATGGAACCAAGTTGGAAAACACTCTTCAGGATATCATCCAGGAGAACTTCCCCAACCTAGTAGGGCGGCCAACATTCAAATTCAGGAAATACAGAGAACACGACAAAGATACTCCTCCAGAAGAGCAACTCCAAGACACATAATTGCCAGATTCACCAAAGTTGAAATGAAGGAAAAAATCTTAAGGGCAGCCAGAGAGAAAGGTCGGGTTACCCACAAAGGGAAGCCCATCAGACTAACAGCAGATCTCTCGGCAGAAACTCTACAAGCCAGAAGAGAGTGGGGGCCAATATTCAACGTTCTTAAAGAAAAGAATTTTAAACCCAGGATTTCATATCCAGCCAAACTAAGTTTCATAAGTGAAGGAGAAATAAAATCCTTTACAGATAAGCAAATGCTTAGAGATTTTGTCACCACCAGGCCTGCCTTACAAGAGACCCTGAAGGAAGCCCTAAACATGGAAAGGAACAACCGGTACCAGCCATTGCAAAAACATGCCAAAATGTAAAGACCATCGAGGCTAGGAAGAAACTGCATCAACTAACGAGCAAAATAACCAGTTAATATCATAATGGCAGGATCAAGTTCACACATAACAATATTAACCTTAAATGTAAATGGACTAAATGCTCCAATTAAAAGACAGACTGGCAAACTGGATAAAGAGTCAAGACCCATCAGTCTGCTGTATTCAGGAGACCCATCTCACATGCAGAGACATACATAGGCTCAAAATAAAGGGATGGAGGAAGATCTACCAAGCAAATGGAGAACAAAAAAAAGCAGGGGTTGCAATCCTAGTCTCTGATAAAATAGACTTTAAACCATCAAAGATCAAAAGAGACAAAGAAGGCCATTACATAATGGTAAAGGGATCAATTCAACAGGAAGAGCTAACTATCCTAAATATATATGCACCCAATACAGGAGCACCCAGATTCATAAAGCAAGTCCTTAGAGACTTACAAAGAGACTTAGACTCCCATACAATAATAATGGGAGACTTCAACACTCCACTGTCAACATTAGACAGATCAACGAGACAGAAAGTTAACAAGGACATCCAGGAATTGAACTCATCTCTGCACCAAGGGACCTAATAGACATCTATAGAACTCTCCACCCCAAATCAACAGAATATACATTCTTCTCAGCACCACATCGCACTTATTCCAAAATTGACCACATAATTGGAAGTAAAGCACTCCTCAGCAAATGTACAAGAACAGAAATTATAACAAACTGTCTCTCAGACCACAGTGCAATCAAACTAGAACTCAGGACTAAGAAACTCAATCAAAACCGCTCAACTACATGGAAACTGAACAACCTGCTCCTGAATGACTACTGGGTACATAACGAAATGAAAGCAGAAATAAAGATGTTCTTTGAAACCAATGAGAACAAAGATACAACATACCAGAATCTCTGGGACACATTTAAAGCAGTGTGTAGAGGGAAATTTATAGCACTAAATGCCCACAAGAGAAACCAGGAAAGATCTAAAAATGACACTCTAACATCACAATGAAAAGAACTAGAGAGGCAAGAGCAAACACATTCAAAAGCTAGCAGAAGGCAAGAAATAACTAAGATCAGAGCAGAACTGAAGGAGATAGAGACACAAAAACCCTCCAAAAAATCAATGAATCCAGGAGTTGGTTTTTTGAAAAGATCAACAAAATTGACAGACCGCTAGCAAGACTAATAAAGAAGAAAAGAGAGAGGAATCAAATAGATGCAATAAAAAATGATAAAGGGGATATCACCACCGACCCCACAGAAATACAAACTACCATCAGAGAATACTATAAACACCTCTATGCAAATCAACTAGAAAATCTAGAAGAAATGGATAATTTCCTGGACACTTACACTCTCCCAAGACTAAACCAGGAAGAAGTTGAGTCCCTGAATAGACCAATAGCAGGCTCTGAAGTTGAGGCAACAATTAATAGCCTACCCACCAAAAAAAGTCCAGGACCAGATGGATTCACAGCTGAATTCTACCAGAGGTACAAGGAGGAGCTGGTACCATTCCTTCTGAAACTATTCCAATCAATAGAAAAAGAGGGAATCCTCCCTAACTCATTTTATGAGGCCAACATCATCCTGATACCAAAGCCTGGCAGAGACACAACAAAAAAAGAGAATTTTAGACCAATATCCCTCATGAACATCGATGCAAAAATCCTCAATAAAATACTGGCAAACCGGATTCAGCAGCACATCAAAAAGCTTATCCACCATGATCAAGTGGGCTTCATCCCTGGGATGCAAGGCTGGTTCAACATTTGCAATCAATAAACGTAATCTAGCATATAAACAGAACTAAAGACAAGAACCACATGATTATCTCAATAGATGCAGAAAAGCCTTTTGACAAAATTCAACAGCGCTTCATGCTAAAAACGCTCAATAAATTCGGTATTGATGGAATGTACCTCAAAATAATAAGAGCTATTTATGACAAACCCACAGCTAATATCATACTGAATGGGCAAAAACGGGAAAAATTCCCTTTGAAAACTGGCACAAGACAGGGATGCCCTCTCTCACCACTCCTATTCAACATAGTGTTGGAAGTTCTGGCTAGGGCAATCAGGCAAGAGAAAGAAATCAAGGGTATTGAGTTAGGAAAAGAAGAAGTCAAATTGTCCCTGTTTGCAGATGACATGATTGTATATTTAGAAAACCCCATTGTCTCAGCCCAAAATCTCCTTAAGCTGATAAGCAACTTCAGCAAAGTCTCAGGATACAACATTAATGTGCAAAAATCACAAGCATTCTTATACACCAGTAACAGACAAACAGAGAGCCAAATCATGAATGAACTTCCATTCACAATTGCTTCAAAGAGAATAAAATACCTAGGAATCCAACTTACAAGGGATGTAAAGGACCTCTTCAAGGAGAACTACAAACCACTGCTCAGTGAAATCAAAGAGGACACAAGCAAATGGAAGAACATACCATGCTCATGGATAGGAAGAATCAATATCGTGAAAATAGCCATACTGCCCAAGGTTATTTATAGATTTAATGCCATCCCCATCAAGCTACCAATGAGTTTCTTCACAGAATTGGAAAAAACTGCTTTAAAGTTCGTATGGAACCAAAAAAGAGCCCGCATTGCCAAGACAATCCTAAGTCAAAAGGACAAAGCTGGAGGCGTCACGCTACCTGACTTCAAACTATACTACAAGGCTACAGTAACCAAAACTGCATGGTACTGGTACCAAAACAGAGATATAGACCAATGGAACAGAACAGAGTCCTCAGAAATAATACCACACATC
>NC_044550.1:0-54151 GCF_007565055.1 Rhinopithecus roxellana
ATGCAACTATTTATAGTACATACTACATGATAATAAATGGCTGTTAGTGGTTTCTGTATTTACCATACTATAATTTTTAACATTATGTTACGGTGTACTCCTTCTACTTATTAAAAAAAAACAAAATCTGTAAAACAGCCTAAGGCATGTCCTCAAGGAGCTATTCCAGAAGAAAGCATTGTTATCATAGTAGATGGCAGCTTCATGCTGCTATTGGCCCTGAAGATTTTGCAGTGGGACAAGATGTGGAGGAGAAAGACAGTGAATATTGACGATCCTGTGTAGGCCGAGGCTAATGTGTATGTCTGTGTGTTTATTTGTAATAAAAAACTAAAATATATATAAACAAATCCTAAAATAGAAAGGGCTTACAGAATAAGGATGCAAACAAAGAATATATTTTTTTTACAGTTGTACAATCTATTTGTGTTTTCGGCTAAGTGTTATCACAAAGTGTCAAAAAGTTACGAAGAAATTTAAAAGTTTATAAGGTAAAATATAGTAAGCTAAAGTTAATTTTTTACTGAAGAAAGAAAACGTTGTTATAAATTTAGTGTCACTTAAGTATTCAGTATTTATAAAGTCTACAGTCATGTCCTAGGCCTTCACATTTACTCACACTCACTCACTGACTTACCTAGAGCAAATTTCAGTCCTGTTAGCTCCATAAGTGCCCTATATAGGTGTATCATGTTTTGTTTTAGATACTGTATTTTTACTGTACCTTTTCTATGTTTAGATGTGTTTAGATACACAAATCCTTACCAATGTGTTACAATTACCTACCTATATTTTTCATATGCCTCAATATCAGGTCAAATAAAATGCCTACACTAAAATCTAAGTAGAGGTGAATACAGAACTGCCACTTTCTCCCACTAGCTTATCCTGAATGAAGACTAATAGAAACACATGAAGTCAATGGAGTGTTGAATTTGCAAGGAAAACGTAAAGATAAATGTTAGCATTAGATATATACTGAAGGTCTGTAGCTTAGAGTCTTGCTGAAGCCCCATTTTCCAATTGGTAGTGTCAATGGAGTCTTAACACAAACAAGGCCTCATGATTTCTTAAATGATTGTACCTTCTTTCATAATTGCAAAGTTAACTACAAATAAACATTTTTTCATTTGAAAGGCATATAGCTGGTAAAACTCTCTTCCTCATTTTTCATTACACATGTCATCCCAAGATAAAAGCAGGAATTTAATTTGTTTCTGATATTAATAATTTTTGCTATTTATGGACTACTTCTTTTTGATATACTAAGTCAATATTGCCATATGGGATTTAGATGTAGCAACACACTACTCTTGAAACTCAAAAGAATAAGAGCTCTTCCTTACCCCTACCTCACCAGGCCACATATGCAACATCTGAAGTTTTTTAAATTAACAAATGGATAGAACATAGTTGCCAGTATTTATTGAGAATTTAGTATACAACAGGTGTGCAAAGCAGGTTATACACATTTACTAATTTAATTCTGAAATCAGAATATGTTTAATTTGCTGAGAATCCTATGAAGTCAATATTACCATACATCACAGCTCAAGATACTGAAGCATAGGAAGGTTACAGGGCATTTTCAAGGCCTCCCAGCTGGTAAAGAGGTGAAACCAGAATTTATTCCCTATTCTGTCTAACTTCAAAGCCTGTTTTTTAAACCACAATGCCATATTGTTTTAACCAATGGTTCCTGGTATCAAGAGACTGTTAGCACTTCAATGGTTACAAGTCAACTGGTGGTCTCTCCTGTTGCTAATCACCCTTCCAATCTTTTCAAATCCTTCTACAGCTGTACCTGTAAAGTGTACTCTGCTGTTCAGCCCTCTGAGAGCAGCATATAGCTGTTTCCTGGAGGTTTACTGATGTTGGTCTTCTCCACAAAAATTTATTTTGTAGCAGCTATTGAAAAGCCCTCAGGTCAAAACCACCATTTGTAAACTGATGATAGCCCTCTCAGTTCGCTAAGAATAATGGCTAGTATAACATCCCACAGTATGAACTCGGCACTACCTCGAGTGTTCCCTGCGTCTCGATGATCAGTGAAGGCTCGTTATGCTTAATATTCAGGGGAGATGAGGAGTTTTCAGAGAACTCAAGGTAGCCCTTCCCTCCTCTCCCAAACAGTGTACGCTGTTATTGAGAGCTTGTTGCCTCCCTCCTGCAGAGCCTGGAGTATTTAAGGCAGTGGTTCCAGGGCTGCACTTCAAGAATCACAGTGATTTAAAAATAAATAAATAAATATTAGAAAATTGACATAAAGATAGCAGACAGCTTTATATTCTGCTAAGTGGGCATAATAAAAAAGAGCATCTATTGTCACAACTGGTTCCTCTTTTGTATGTATTACTGAAGAATATTTCAACACTCAAAATGCATGGGCAAGAACATCTCATATGAAAGAACAATAATTTACATTGAACCATGGAGATTCCTAAATTTCTAGGATATTTTAAAGTTTCAAGTTCGTTCTAATTGCCTGCCCCTTCACACAATGCCAGCACAGACACAATACTTTAAAAAGGGCAAATGTATAAATTATTAAGGTCAGGACCAGTCCTAAGTGTACCAGGGAGACTTGGGTGGCTAACAAAGCTTAAACCAGAATGGTAGGGCTAGTTACTGAAGTCAATTTTTAACAAATATTTATAAGTACAGATAGAAATAGTCTAATCCTTTATCTTTACCCTGTACTGGTCCTATTAAGTAACTAAATTTATCTGCAAGGTTTAAAAAAACATATTTTATAGTTTTCATACTAATGCAAGATCACAGGTTAAAAACAGTGACAACAGGTAGATGTTTTCTTTCATTGTGAATGTTATACATTTACAATTAATTAGCAATGTAATGAATAATATTTAATAAATAATGAATGGTATTCATCAAATTGCTAATGCAATCCTTCATGGACTACTAGCCAATACTGTGAGGTTTTTAGTATGGAGTTTTCTATACATGAGTTTGAACTGGTGGACAAATAATCTATAACCTAGCGTAAATGACCAGTTTTTAAATGCTGTACTTTTAATATCTTGTCAGTGTTCAGTTAAAGCACTTTATGTTGCATTCATTTTCTTTGATTTGAAATAAGTGAATGTCATACTTTTGTCATGCCATTTTTATCTAAGTTTATTTCTGTTCATTAGTAATATTTAAAAAGGAGGACACCAAGTTATCAATATGAAAAATTATGTACTTCTTGAACAAGGAAAAGTGAATCCAAAGCAGCCCCATTCTTAAATTAATGAAACTTTCTTATGTTTAGCTTCTTTTAAGCTGAAAGATCATTCTTAAAGATCCGTGATGAAGGAAAACATTAAGATTCAAAACCAAGGGAAAAAATGGTTAAGAAGGCAGTTAAATGATATGCCAATAAATAATATGATCTGTAAAAATAAATGCTAGGACCACTGATCTCATATTACAATGAAATACCAACATTGCATAATTTAAACAAGAGTGAAAATGTTCTCTAACCCTTGACTAAGAGTAAATAACAATACAAAATGAGGACATAAATTATTTTAAAATGTTAAATTACAGCAAATATTACCACCTTTAATCCCTTCAGGTCATGAAACAGGCACATATTTTAAATTTTGCCAGAATATTCTTACTATATATTTAAATGCTAAATATATGAAAATTGTGCTGTTGATACATACCTTTATAAATCCAATCGAAATGTTATTTTAGAGTAGAAAATTAGGGAATCACAGCTATGTGATTGTTCAATAATCAAACTACAGTTAGTTCAAAAGGTTCATTTCTTCAGTGGAATAAAGAGTTCATAAAGAAATACACTAATATTTTAACTTTATGTTCATTCTGTATTTACTTATTTTTGCTTGTTTGCTTAATAAACGACTTAAATAGATTTTCAAGTATTCGATATAGAAAGCTAAAAGACTTTTTCCTTTTCCTGTCTTCAAGGGCTTTACATAGAAACACAGATCATATCACTATATATAAATAAATTTTATAGCTGCCCAAAACACTAAAATACTTTTAGTTAGTAATTCCAATAGAATTACAAGAATTCCTTAGGAGGGGCATTTTCTTTCTTCTAAAAGCATGTGTGTGTATGTGTGTGTGTGCATGTGTGCATGTGTGTATAAGTGTATCTGTGTACTCGGAGTAATACAAACATTATCTCAAATTATTAAAGTTATTAATTTTAAGTACTCTATTTAAAAAATATAAATATTTGTATCCCTCAGTCTCAACATGGGTAGGTTAAATCCATTAATGAGACTTTGCTCTAACTAAAGACAAAAGACTAAAGATAAATGCTCCTTCCACCTTAGTTACATTTATGAGAGTAATACAATAACACAAAAAACTTCTTAAAATTTAAGAGCATAATGACAGTTTTTATTGGGCTCAGCATACATAATCCACAAGATATTTCTTTTCACTTTGTTGGGAAGATAACTTTAATAAAAAAATTTCCCTCACGGGTCAGATACATGAATTTCCAATTAAGTATAGCTATTCTTTTTTTTTTTTTTTTTTGAAACGGAGTTTTGCTCTATTGCCCAGCCTGGAGTACAGTAGCGTGATCTGGGCTCACTGCAACCTCCCCTTCCTGGGTTCTAGTGATTCTCCTGCCTCAGCCTCCCGAGTAGCTGGGATTACAGGCATGTGCCACCACGCCAGGCTAATTTTTTTTTTTTTTTTTTCAGTAGAGACGGGGTTTCTCCATGTTGATCAGACTGGTCTCAAACTCCCGACCTCAGATGATCCGCCCGCCTTGACCTGTCAAAGTGCTGGGATTACACGCGTGAGCCACAGCACCTGGCAAGTGTAGCTATTTTTAATTGTTAAATCAAATTTGAATTACCCAGTCCTTTTGTTTTTCTTGAGACAAATCACATCACTTGGTTATTGTTCTATATCTTTAAGGGGCAGAGGGCAATTCAATGAATTTTTAAGCTATTCATTACTAATATCAGTTTTAAATGTATTTTGAGCTAAACATTGCAGTTAATTACACAGTTAAATAGTTTAAGTATTATTTTCCCATACTATTTATATCCCTAAGAAAATTGCAATAATTGGCAGTTGACTATAACAAGCTTAGCTTTACGCATTTACTCAACAATTACATTAGCCCTGACATGCAAAAATATATACATATTTTTTTCTTTTTCTTGTGCTTAGGCCTTTTTCTAGATTCAAGAGGCAAAAGTAATACCATGCTATTTCAGTAAAAAACGAACTCCAAACAAGTGAGAATTTTTCCTGATGGATTTTTTGAACTGAATTCCAAATAAATGTGTTTTATAAACTTATGTATTATTTTTTAAAATAAGTGCTGTCTTTCAGAATTGAGCCATTTTTAAATTTTTTAGACTTCATTTTCCAGACTTATTTAGATTTCTCAATCCTGTTAAAGATTCTATAATTTAAGGTTTGTTTATTGATTATACTAATGTTAAGATTACTTTAAATTCTTTCTGAAGTATGACTGGATACAAGTCAGTTTATAAATGGAAGAATTTACTGAACAAATGTACAATTTCCTGGCCCTGATTTATTTATATGCATTAATAGGTAATCAATTTCCTAGCTAAAAGAGACACAATAATAGCAAAGTTTTTTCTCTTTTCCTCTCCCACAATGCCAAAATAAAGTATATTTTAATCAACCAAAAATATAAATATAATGGCATCTTTACTGAAGCATGAAAATTCCTACAACTTCCAATAACTTTAAAGAATATATAACAGAAACAATAAAATTAACACCTAAATAAAAGAGACTGTCTAGAATTGGTACATCTAAATTTGGCATGGGTGAAGCCCTGGGTATAATCTGTTGTGATGCATAATTCCTCTCCATTTATGGACCTGTGAAACTCAAGAATAAGTTATCTGCTCACAGAATACCTTGATGAGACAGGAATAAGCAATTCCATTCAAAATGAGATAAAATAAAAGAAAAAGGGAGACTGATCCCAAGTCATTCTAAAACCCAGCTGGGCAAACTTGAGAACATTTCTAAGTCTGAGAATAATCCTCTGTGGTTTTCAGCTCTGCCCTCTTAAGTCATCCTTCTTTTTTCATGAAAAGTAGCATGGGTTAGCAGCTGAGTCATTTTAATAGTCTATTTCCTGCCTGTACACTTTTGGGAGTCCAGTAGCCTTCTTTCACTTAATACGGTTTCTGTCCCTTTTGGTCCAAGCTGGCAGTGTTCCACAGATTTAAAATTGTCGAAAATCCTGAGGCCTCATGTGTATTATGGGAATTCACTTCATTAGACAAGAGACTTCTCCACAAATCTTTCCTGTATAATCCCATTGCTATAATTTGAATGCTTGTTTTCTCCAAAATTCAGTTTGAAGTTTAGTTGCCATTGTGGCAGTGTTGACAGGTGGGACTTTTGGGAGGTGATTGGGCCGTGAGGGCACAGCCCTCATGGGTGCCATTAATGCCTTAAGTTCAGCCCCTTTTTGTGCCTTTGCACTTCTACCTTCCACCATGTAATGATAGAGTAAGAAGGCCGTCACTTGTTGCTAGCACCTTGATCTTGGACTTTCCAGCCCCCATAATTGTGAGAAAATACATTTCTGTTCATTATAAGTTACTCAGGCTCAGGTATTCTGTTATAGTAGCACAAAACAAAGAAAAGTATCCTCATTTCTAGCTTCTGCTTGGTAATTAATGAGACTTGTGAGTCACACATTTATTTTTTTCAAAGAGCCTTTGTGTGACTAAATTCTCTTTTTGATCTTTCTGAGGTATCAGCAAAACGTTGTCCAGCCATATCTCAGCTGCCCCTCTAGAATATGCCTTCCTGACAGTGAATCTCCATTTTAGCATTTTTCACAATCTGGAGGGATTGGAATGTCCCAAATCATCTAGTCCTGGTTCCTTTTTGTGCAACAGTACTTCTTGCAAATGAAATTTCCCCTGGCATTTTACTATAAGCAACAACAACAAAAAACAGGCTGCACATTCAATTCTGCTTAAAACTGTTCTCAACTGAATGTCCAAGGCCATATCTTGAAAATTCTCCTCCTATGTAACTGCAGGACATTATTTCACTAATTAAGCTTTCTGCCACTGCATAACAAGAATCTCTTCTCATCCAGTTACCAATAGCATGTTTCTAATTTCCTCCTGGGCTCTCAATTTTAGCATTTTTAACTTCCATATTTCTACTGTCTGTTTATAATTAGATATTCTCTAAGGTAATTTAGGTTTTCCCTACCACGCTCCTCACTTCTTTCTGAGTCCTTATGAGCAGAGTCTTTGACATCCATAATTCTACTAATGGTCTGTTCAAGGAAATCTAGGCTTTTTCTGTAAGGCTCCTCAATATTCTAGCCTCCACACACTGGTCAATTCTACATTTTAAGATAATCAATATTAGCCAGTGTTCAACTGATACAGAGGAAAAACTAGCAGGCTATTTCTCAATACACACACACACATGCACACACGCATGCACACACACACACACAGAGAGAGAGAGAGAGGAATTTATTGCAAGGAATTGGTTTATGCAGTTGTGTGCTTGACTAGACAAGTCCTAAGTCCATAGAGGTGGCCACCAGGAAAAGCAAGTTGAAACTCTTGTGCATGGCAGATGTTACTATTCACAGGCAGGATTTCTTCAGGTAAGCCTCAGTTCTGTTTTAAAGCCCTTTCAACTGGTTGTGCCAGGCCTGCCCAGATTATCTAGGATAATCTCCCTTGCTCAAAGTCAATTGATCATGAACTTCAATCGAATCTACAAAATACCTTTTGTAGCAACATCTAGGTTAATGTTTGAGTGAATAACTGGAAATGGTAGTCTAGTCAAGTTTGTACATCATAAAGTTCATGACAAGCTTAATAAACTTAAGTATATAAAAAATGTCCTTTGGGAATCCAAATCACTTCCAACAGGCAGTAACAGCTGGCTTTAGATTTTCCAAAACAACATTCAACAAAACAAGAAAAATACCTATAAAGTTCTGAGAAAAGTGTGTAATCAAAAGTTTTATATGAAGCCAAGTATAAAGACACCAAAAAACATTCTCAGAAAACATAGCACCTACAACCTCTTCTTGGAATACAACAAGATGAAACACTAAATCTTGTTAAAATGGAGCCAATAAAATTGAACTAAAATAACTAAAGAATCAAGAGGCCAATGGTAAAACAGAAGGGAAGGGAAAAGGGAGGGAGGGGAGGGGAGGGGAGGGGAAGGGAGAGGACGGCAGGGGAGGGGAGGGGAGGGAGAAAACTGGCAAGCATTCAACACATTTAAATACATCAGACTACAAGGTCAAACAACTGTAAGACTTGTAGAAAAAGTACAAATGTTAGAATCCTTGAAAATATTTTTAACTATTAATTTGTTCATACAGGGAGATGTTTGGAAGGAGAAGTAAAAGAAAAGTTTAAATGTGGTAAGTTTCTTATTTTATTAGTAGGATGTCAGTAGAGGAGATCGATAATTTAGGAACTACTTTAAGTTTCTAGTTTGTAAAAGTATTCATTAAAAAGGATCAAAATAATACGTAAATAATATTTACGTATTATAATATTCCTGATAAAGCTAAATTCCTGATAAAGCTAAATTCTCAATGCATAACATAGTATTTTAGCCAGACATATTGCTGCCTTCAACAACTTAGAGGTTTAGCTATCAATTCAAAGGAGAAAGGCTACATATCTTTATATTATCATCCTCTATTATCCAGACAAATTAAAGACATTTGGAAGGACATAGTTTTTTTTGTTTTTTGTTTTTTGTTTTTTAATTCTCATGGCGTACTTTTAAAAAATGAATATGTAAATAGCACACTTTTTTTCTATAGCATATATAAATTTGTCAGTTTAAGCTGATTTCTAGATCAAAGTAAACATTTATCAATCAGGTTATCTAACAATTTGCATTTGGGAGAAAAGTGCTGTTTGGGTGATATATTTCTAACATTTGAGATACAGTAAATAGTAAATTTCTCTGTTTTTTGCATGATGTTTTCCTGGAAATATAAGACAACTTGGGTTATTTCCCTTTGGATTTCTTCTAAAAGAGCAAGATTAATTGCTTGAATAAAGATAAGCTCACACCATTTATAATGCATCATATACTGTGTATGCAGTCCACTGTGCTGTATTTAATTTCTTTCATAGGATAACAAGCTTAAAGGATAAAGAAAATTGGAGACCAGCTATCACTCTATTAATGGGGTTTTAAAGAATATTTCATTAAAAAATTATATGAAAACTGAAAAAAAAAAAACAGATTAGCAGGCACCAAGATAAAATGAATTGAAGGAAATAATGAACAGGTTGTTTTTAGTGGTCCATGGCAAATTGACAGAAGATATTCGTTAAATTGATAACAAATGTAAGCCTAACATATTGTATTGTCTTAAGGATATAGGGGAAAAGTTCACATAACGTAGTTCAGATAATGCATTGAAATATTCTTCAGAAATAGAGCAAAGAAGAAAAGATGGATGACTTTGACTACATTAAGATAAATAACTACTGTTCATTAAATGATCCCCTTTCTGTCAATGTCCATTCCCTTTTGGGTTGGAAATGCCCTTTATAAGAATCGTGTCTAAAATAATATATAACACACTGTGACTGGATCATAGTTACAATGTTCATTATTTTTCTTTAACCCTGAAGCATGATCAAGAGACATTTTGGTGACAATCAGCTCTTCCTTGTGAACAATATAACCTGTGGACAGGCCTTCAGGGGCACTTCTTTGTTGAACATTAGTGTGGTCTTTTTGGTTCAAAGACTAGAATTAGTCAAATATAAGTGACTGAAAAAAAGTGGTGGCCAAATGGGCAACAGGGCTGTCAAGGTAGGGTAAATCTGGATTCCTGAACAGGCTCATGTAAGTTAGTTGTAACCACATTTAGATATAAATATTTATGTGCATCCCCCAGTTTTAGACTTAAAACATGTACATAGTTATTTCTCATATAAATTATCATACTTTTTAGTTTGTACACACTTGATACTCCAGGTATATAATTTAAAAATTAAGATTGAAATCAATGTAATAAACCATCCACCTGATAGTTAAAAATATGATCCTAATAAAAAGAACATGGTAAGATCAAATATACAGCCTCACTTTCTGGTCAAAATGATAACTTACATAGAAGCAATTTAATCGTTCTGATAAATGTTGCCTGTGCTTAGGCTAATTGTTATCATCATTGGGCAGTAAAACAAAAGGTTTCATGAGTTCAGCCTTTCTATCTGTATCGTTACTTTACGCAGCCCTTTCATAACAGGCTAAAAGCTGTTTCTCAGATGATTTTCCCTAAAATCTGGGATCTTGATTCTGATTTTTAAAGGGATGTTTATGTTTCAAGCAGCATCAACATGTTTTACTTAAAATTGCAGTTGAAAATAAAAAAGGAATATCATTTTTTCCCTGAGAAATACAGCTGCCCATTCATTTACTTTGTCATATGACCTGCTTCTGATCTTGTTTTTTTAAAAAATGTTTTTCCCTATATTTACTCCCATGAGGTTTAGATCAGTGTTACAAACTAAAGAATAACATCTACTTCTCAATTGTGTAGCGTTTTCCCTCAAAAATCTTGACATTATTTTTTCTTTCAGATAAATCACCAAGGACTAAGAACAAATATGTGAGAATTATTATATTCATACTATGTAATGTTTTGAATAAAATTGTCATGTTACTGACCTAAAATACTAAAAATATAGTTCAAAGCTTTTTTTTCTTTTATTAGTTGTCCTGAGAAATTTAGAATAAGCTGTTCACACTCTCTCATTTGGTGACTCTTATGCACTCTGAGATATATTTATAAGGAAACTGTCTTTAAAAAGGAATTTATTCTTGAGCAATGAAACAGAATGGATTCTTTGCGGTAAGCTAACTGGTCCATGAAATAATTGAATCCATGATGCTACTTTTCTTTAATATGCTCCATTCAAAAGAGCTTACTGGCTCAAATATGAATAATACTTAAACTTTTGAACAATAATAGAAATTTATGTGAATGATACTTTTATTTTATTAACATGTTTAAGATGCAAGGTGTCCTTTTTCTGGAGAGGCACAGGCATGTGGGAAAACTTGAGAAATTATTACAGCAAACTAAAACATAGAATTTTTTATGCAACACCAGGATCTTAATATTAATCACATTTGGAAGCAGTTGAGAGAAATAATGGGTCATACATTTACTCATTTATTAACTGTAGCATTACTTATTTCAGGTTAAAAATTCAAATTAAAAACATTATACATTCTTATAAATTATACATATATATGTATTACCATGAAGCATTCCTTTATTAGAACATTTCGTTTAAAAATTCAGGGCAAAATACACTGTTTTAAATTCCTTAAAGTAAAGATAGTCAGAATCAAAATTATGAAACCTGAAGAGGGCTTATATTTTACATTTATTAGAATAAAATTTAAATGTCAAGAATGTTAAGTCAACAAAACAAAATGTTAATTCACGATGTTAAAACAGCAACAATCTAAAATAATTCAATTATTTATTGAACAATTATGTGATAGACACTATGTTAGGTAATAGGATAAAAAGAGCAAAGTGGCCCTTCCTTTCACAGAGATCGTGGCCTACTGGAATACAAGACAGAAAGATAATAAAGAAGTAAATGATCAAAAACGAAAGAATTATTACTCATGTAACACAGGTAAAGGATGTAGTGATACGAGAGAAAATAATACAGTAGATAGAAGAAGAATGAACCATATAAGGTAGGTTTGCAAGAAATTTCTTTCATAGAAATTGAAAGCACAAGCATATTTTTAGGGACACAAATACCAAATACCAGAAAGGTCAAATTCAAAATATCTGGCATTCCATAAAAATTACCAGGCATGCAAAGAGGTAGGAAAATACAACTCATACTGAGGAGAAAAATCAATCTAAACTGATCTTCAATTGACACAGATGATAGATTTCATGACAATGACATTAAAACAGTTATTATAACTATATTCTGCATGTTCAGGAAGTTAAAGGAAGTAGAAATATGAATGACTAAAATTAAACATCTTGAAATGGAATATACAAATCTGAGATGAAAAACACAGTTGATGGGATTAATGGCAGATTATACTTTGCATAAGAAAGATAAGTGAAATTGAGAGCATACCAATGAAAACTCTGCAAATGAAACAGGGAAAAAAGACTAAAAAAATAGACAGAGTATCAGTGAGCTGTGGAACCAACATCAAATAGCCAAATATATGTGTAATTCAAGTTCCCTAAAGAAGCAGAATAAAGACAGAACAGAATATTTGAAGAAATAATGACCAATTTTCCAAATTAAATTAAAATTATAAGCTTATAGGTCCAAGAAGCTCAACAAACTCTTAGCATAAGAGACATGAATGAAACTACAGATAAATCATAATCAAACTGTATAAAACTGGTGATAAATTATCTTTAATGAATCCAGACAAAAAAGGCATTACACACAGAGGAACAAAGATAGGAATTAGAAACAATGAGATTTCAATATTCTCTTTAAAACAATCGAGAGAACAAGTACATTGAAAACCAACACGGATACAGAGTTGAATAATACTACCAATAACTTAACTAAATTGACATTGACAAAACATTTCAACAAACAACAACATAATACACATTCTCCTCAAATGCACACAGAACATGTTCTATGACTTATTAAATTCTGCATTAAAAACTCTCAATAAATTTCAAAAGATTCAAGTTATATTCAATATGCTCTATGACTAAAATGGAGTTAAGTGAAAAATAAATATCTATATATATCTGAAAAATTTTGAAAACTTTAGAAACTATACAACATTTCTAAATAACTCCTAGCTCAAAGGGAAATTAGAAAATATTTTGAACTAAACGGTAACGAAAACATAAAACATTCATATCTCTGGGCTGTCACTAAAATGATACTTTGAAACCTATGGTACCAATGCCTATATTAGAAAAGAAATACTTCTCAAATTAAAGAGCCAAGCTTTTACCTTAAGACTCTTGAAAAGGAAGAGTAAATGAAACCCAGACAATATAAATAAAGCAAAAAATACAGATCAGAGCAGAAAATGGTGAAATATAAAACAGAAAAACAACAGAGAAAAGCAATGAAAGAAAAAATGATTATTTAAGATCAATAGAATTGATTAAATTTTAGTCAAAAAAAGAAGACAAAAAGTTTTTCAATATCAGGAATGAGAACAATGTTATCACTACAGCATCTACAGATAATTAAAATGAATGACAGGGGAATATTATAAACAACTTTATGCCAATAAATTCAATAACTTTGATAAAATTGACAAATTCTTTGAAAGACACCAATTAACAAAGTTCACTCTAGGAGAAATGGAAAAGCTGTATATATGAAAGAAATTGAATTTGTGGTTAAACACCTTCCCACAAAAGAAACCTACATGCCCAGATAGCTTCAGTGATAATTTTCACCTAATACTTAAGGGAGGAATTATAGCAATTCTTTGGAAGACCTCAAAGATATTTGAATAGGAAGGAATGCTTCACAATTCATTATATGAGTCAAAATATTTCCAATATAAAAACAAGGCAAATATATTACAAGAGAATTACAGAAAAATATTCCTCAAGAACATAGATTTAAAAATTCTTAAAAATTTAGCAAACTGAATTTAGCAATATACAAAATAAAATAAAATACATCATGGACTTGAGGTAGAGCAAGATGGTGCAATACAAGGCTCCACCAATTATATCCCCCCCACCCCCTGCTGCAGGGACACCAATTTAACAAGTATCTATCAAAGAACAAACAAACAAAAAAAAGCAAAACACCATCATAAGAAGCAAAAATCAAGTGAGCACTCAGTACCTGGTTTTAACTTCATGTTGCTGAAAGAGGCACAGAAGAGGTAGGAAAAACACTCTTTAATTGCCAATGCCACCCCTCCCCATTCCCTGGCAGCATCAGCATGGTGTGAAGAACATGTCTGTGCATTGGGGAGAGGAGGGTATTTTCTGTGTGTTGAAGGGATGCATTGAACTCAGTGTAGCCTTATTGTAAAAGTAAACAAAACGACACAAAACTCGGCTGATGCCTGCACACAGAGGGAGCATTTAAATTAGCCCTAACCAGAGGGGAATGGCAGATCCCAGCAGTCTGAACTTGAATTCCCACAAGCCTTGCCACCATGGACTAGAGTGCTCTGGGGCCCTAAATAAACTTTTAAGAAAGTCTAGGCCATGAAGACTGAAACTCTTAGGCAGGTCCTAGTGCTGCATTGGACCCAGAGACAGTGGACTGAGGGGGAATGGGACCTATTGAGACACCAGCCAGGGTGGTTAAAGGTAGTTTTGACATCACCCCTCCTCTAAGCCCAGGCTGCAAAGCTCATGGCTCGAAAGACACCCTGTGCCTCTGCTTGAGGAGAGGAGAGGAAAGGAAAGACTGGGGGGGACTTTGCCTTGCTTCTTGGATACCAGCTCAGCCAGAGTAGAATAGGTACCTGTCAGAGTCATGAGGCCCACTTTCTAGGCCCTACCTCCCAGGCAATATTTCTAGACACACTGTGGGCAGGATTCATCACCCATTAACTAAAAAGCCCTTGGGCTGAATAACCAGCAGTGATACCCAGTTATTACACTGAAGGCCTTGAGTGAGACTCTGAGACTTGCTGGCTTCAGGTGAGACTCAGCACATTCTCAGCTGTGGTGGCTACAGACTGAGACTCCTTCCACTCTAGAAAATCAGAGGAAAAGCAAAGGAGACATTGTTTTTCACATTAGATACCAGCTTGACCACAGGGCGATATAACACCAAGTGTGCTCTTTGGGTCCCCAATTCCAGGACTTGGCTCTTGGACAGCTTTGGACCTGCATTGAGCTTGAGGGGGGTCCACTACCTGAAGGGTGAGTCCCAAGCCAGGCAGCATTCACCACAAGCTGACTGAAGAGCCTTTAGGCCTTAAAGGAAAATTAGCTGTAGTCTGGCAGTACTCCCTGTGGGTCTGTGGTGGTGGTGGCCATGGGGTAAGGCTACTCTGCCTTTAAAGGGGAAAGAAGAGTGGGAAGGACTGCATCTTGCAGTTTGAGTATGAGCTCAGCTGCAGTACAATAGAACACTAGATAGAATTCTAAGGTTATTGATTCTAATTTCTGGCTCCAAAATGTCACCTCTGGACACATCCAGGGCTTGGAGGAACTCACCACTCTGAAGGGATTGACACAGGCCTGGCTAACTTTGCCACCTGCTGATTGTAGAGCCCCAAGGCCTTCAGCAAACACATGTTGTAGCTAGAGAGTGGCTTCAGCAGGCCTTCAGTGAGACCTTCTGGTCTGAGCCAGTACAGTCCTAGTGGAGGTGGCCACAGGGGTGAATGCTCACTCCACCTCCAGCTCCAGGTGGCTCAGAATAGAGAGACTCCATTCATTTCAGAGGAAGTAATGGAAGAGAACAGGAGTCTGCCTGGTAATCCAGAGCATTCTTCTGGATCTCATCCAAGACCATCATGGCAGTACCTCTATGAGTCTAAGAACCACAGGGTTATGGAGTTGTGTGTGTGTAGGGGCGGGGGGCGGGGTGGTGCTTAAAGTAAATACAACTTAGACAAAATACCCACATCCTTTCAAATATCTGGAAAGCCTTCCCAGAAGGATGGGTACAGACAAGCCCAGACTAAGACGACTATAATAAATACCTAACTCCTCAATGCCCAGACACTGAAGAACATTGGCAAGCATCAAGGACATCCAGGAAAACGTGACCTCACCAAGTGAATTAAATAAGGCACCACAGACTAATCCTGGAGAAACAGAGATATGTGACCTTTTAGATAGACAATTTAAAATAACTATGTTGAGGAAATTCAAAGAAATTCAAGATAACACAGAGAAGGAATTCATAATTCTATCAGGTAAGTTTAACAAATAGATTAAAATAATTTAAAAGAATCAAGCAGAAATTCTGCGGCTGAAAAGTGCAATTCACATGCTGAAGAATGCATCAGAGAAATTTAATAGCAGAATTGATCAAGCAGAAGAAAGAATTAGTGAGCTTGAAGGCAGGCTATTTGAAAATACACAGAGGAGACAAAAGAAAAAAGAATAAGAAAACAACAAAGCATGCCTATAGAACCTATTAATAGAAAATAATCTCAAAAGGAAAAACTTTCATTGGCCTTAAACTGCTTTAAGTAGAGAAAGAGATAGGGATAGAAAGTTTATTAAACAGAATAATAACAGAGAACTTCCCAAACCTTAGAAATATATCAACATGTAAGTACAAGAAGGTTATAGAACACCTCCAGTCATTTAATAATCGAGTTCCCACAGGTCAAGGATAAAGAAAGGATCTTAAAAGCAGCAAGAGAAAAGAAACAACAGAGTATTGTAACAGAGTTACAATGCATATCGCAACAGACTTTTCAGTGGAATACTTATAAGTCAGGAGAGAGTGGCATATCATATTTAAGGTGCTGAAGGAAAAAGAAAAAAAAAAAACTTCTACCCTCTAAGAGTATATCTGGTGAAAATGTCCTTCAAAATGAAGGAGAAATAAATAGCTTCCTAGACAAAAGCTGAGAGAGTTGATTCACACCAGACCTTTCCTATAAGAAATACTAAAGGGAGTACTTCAATCAGAAAGAAAAGGATATTAATGAGTAATAAGAAATCAACTGAAGATACAAAACTCAATGGTAACAGTAAACACAAAGAAAAACACAGAATATTATAATAGAATCTTATAACCATAATGTGTAAACCACTCTTTTTTTTTTTTTTTTTTTTTTTTTTTTTTTTTGAGACGGAGTCTCACTCTGTCGCCCAGGCTGGAGTGCAGTGGCCCCATCTCAGCTCACTGCAAGCTCCGCCTCCCGGGTTCACGCCATTCTCTGCCTCAGCCTCCTGAGTAGCTGGGACTACAGGCGCCCGCCACCTCGCCCGGCTAGTTGTTTGTATTTTTAGTAGAGACAGGGTTTCACCGTGTTAGCCAGGATGGTCTTGATCTCCTGACCTCGTGATCCGCCCGTCTCGGCCTCCCAAAGTGCTGGGATTACAGGCTTGAGCCACCGCGCCCGGCCAGTGTAAACTATTCTTAAATAGAAAGACTAAACAATGAACCAATCAAAAATAATAACTACAACAACTTTTCAAGACATAGACAGTATAATAAGATATAAATAGAAACAAAAAAGAGTTAAAAAGCAGAAGGACAAAGTTAAAGTGTAGTCTTTACTAGTTTTCTCTTTCTTTGTTTATGCAAGGAGTGTTAAGTTACTATCAGCTTAAAATAATGGGTTATAAGAGTATTTGTAAGTCTGATGTTAACCTCAAACCAAAAAATATACAATGAATACACAAAAAATAAACAGCAAGAAACTATACGATGTTACCACAGAAAATCACCTTCACTAAAAGGAATACAAGAGGGTAAGAAAGAAGGAAGAAAATAATACAAAACAACCAGATAACAAATAACAAAATGTCAGGAGTAAGTCCTTACTTATCAATAATAACATTGAATGTAATTAACTAAACTCTCCTATCAAAAAACATACAGTGGCTGAATGGATTAAAAAACAAGAACCTATGATCTGTTGCCTATAAGAAACACACTTAACCTATTAAGACACACATATACTAAAAATAAAGGAATGGGAAAAAGATATTCCATACCAACAGAAACAACAAAAAAGGCAGAAGTAGCTATACTTCTATAACACAAAGTAGACTTCAAGACAAAAATCTGTAATAAGAGACAAAGAAGGTCACTACATAATGATAAAGCAGATAGTTCAGCAAGAGGAGATGAGAATTGTAAATATGTATGCACTCAACACTGGAGCACCCAGGTATATAATGCAAATATTATTAGAGCTAGAGAGACAGATATAAGCCCCAATACAATAATAGCTGGAGACTTCAACACCCCACTTTCAGCACTGGACAGATTTCCCAAGCAGAAAGTCTACACAGAAACATTGAATTTCATGTGCACTATGGACCAAATGGACCTAATAGATATTTACCGAAAATTTCATCCAATGGCTGCAGAAGATGCATTCTTTTCCCCAGCACATGAATCCTTCGCAAGGATAGACAATATGTTAGTTCAGAATACAAGTCTTAAAACATTCAAAAACAATTGAAATAGCAAGCATAATCTTTAACCACAGTGGAATAGAAGTAGAAATCAATAACAAGAGGAATTTGGAAACTATAAAATACATATACATTAAACAGTATGCTTGTGAATGATCAGTAGGTGAATGAAAATATTAAGAAGAAAATCAAAAATTTGTTTGAAACAAGTGATAATGGAAACACAACATACCAAAACCTATGGGATGCAGCAAAAGCAGTACTAAGAGGTAAGTTTATAGCTCTAAGTCCCTACATCAGAAAGGAAGAAAAGCTTCAAATAACCACACAATACATCTTAAAAAAAACTAGAAAAGCAAAAGCAAATGTAATCCAAAAGTAGTAGAAGAAAGTAAATAATAAAGATTTGAGCCAAAATAAATGAAGTTGAAATGAAGAAAATAGAAAAGATCAAGGAACAAGTTTTTTTTTTTTTTTTTTTTGAAAAGTTAAACAAAACTTACAAATCTTAAGCTAGACTAAGACAAAAAGGAGAAGCTCCAAATAAAATCAGTGATGAAAAAGGAGACATTACAACTGATACTGAGAAATTCAAAGGCTTATTGGTGGCTACTATTAGTAAATGTGAGCCAAAACATTGGAAAATCTAGAAGAAATGGACAAACTCCTAGAAACGTACAACCTGCTAAGAATGAGCCATGAAGAAATCCAAAACCTGAACAGACTAATGACAGTTTAAAATATTGAAGTCACAATAAAAAATCATGCAATTTAAAAAAAGCCAGGATCAGCAGTTGCACTGCTGAATTCTACCAAACATTTAAAGAAAAACTAATACCAATCCTACTCAAACTATTCCAAAAAATAGAGGAGGAAGGAATACTTCCTAACTCATTCTAGGAGGTCAATGTTATCCTGATACTAAAACCAGTAAAAGGCACATCAAATTAAAAAAAAAAAAAAAAAAAAGAAGGAAGGAAGGAAGGAAGGAGGGAAGGAAAGAAGGAAGGAAGGAAAGAAAGAAAGAAAACTCCAGGTCAATATATCTGATAAATATTGACAAATATTTATCAAATTACTAGCAAATTGAGTTCAACAGTACATTGAAAAAAAATCGTTCATCATGACCAAGTGGGATTTATCCCTGAGATGCAAGAATGTTTCAATATATGCAAATAAATCAGTGTGATACATCATATCAACAGAATGAAGGACAAAAACTATATGATCAGTTTGATGCTAAAAAAGCATTTAATAAAATTCAACATCTCTTCATGATAAAAACCCTCAAAATATTGGGTATAGAAAGAATACACCTCAACATAATAAAAGTCATATATGACAGAGCCACAGCTAGTATCATACTGAATGGGAAAAACCTGAAACCCTTTTCTCTAAAATCTGGAACACAGTAAGGATGCCCACTTTCACCACTGTTATTCAATTTAGTACTGGAAGTCCTAGCTAGAGCAATCAGACAACAGCAAGAAATAAAGGACATCCAAATGGGAAAGCAAGAAGTCAAATTATCTTTGTTTGCAGATGATATGATCTTATATTTTGAAAAGCCTACAAACTCCACCAAAAAAAGTATTATTACCGAAAAACAAATTCAGTAAAGTTGCAGAATACAAAGCTAACATATAAAAAGTAGTAGCATTTCTATATGCCAACAGTGAACAATCTGAAAAAGAAATGTCAAAAAAGTAATCTCATTTACAATAGACACACATAAAATTAAATATCTAGGAATTAACCAAAGAAGCAAAAGATCTCTATCATGGAAACGGTAAAACAATGATGAAAGATATTGAAGAGGCCACCAAAAAAGGAACATATTTCATATTCATGAATTGAAAGAATCCGTTTTGTTCAAATGTACATACTACCCAAAGAAATCTACAGATTTCAATGCAATCCCTATCAAAATACCAATGACATTCTTCACAGAAATAGAAAAGAAAAATCCTAAAATTGATGAGGAAAAGACCCAGAGTAGCCAAAGTTATCCTAAGCAAAAAGAGCAAAACTGGAGAAATCACATTACCTAACTTCAACTTATACTACACAGCTATGGTAACCAAAACAACATGATACTGGCATAAAAACAGACACATTGACCAATGGAACAGAATTGAGAACTCAGAAACAAATCTACCCACCTATAATGAACTCATTTTTGGAAAAAGTGCCAAGAACATATACTGGGGAAAAGACAATCTCTTCAATAAATTGTGCTGAGAAAACTGGATGTCCATATTTAGAAGAATGAAGCGAGACCCCCATGTCTTGCTCTATACAAAAATCAAATCTAAATGAATGAAATACTTAAGTCTAAGACCTCAAACTGTGAAATTACTACCAGAAAACATTGGGGGGAATCTCCAAGAGACTGGTCTGGGAAAAAATTTATTGAGTAGTAATACCCCATAAGAACAGGCAACCAAAGCAAAAATTGACAAATGGAATCAGATCAAGTTAAAAAGCTTCCACACAACAAAGTTAACAATCATCAAAGTGAGAAAACAACACATAGAATGGTAGAAAATATGTATAAACTACCATCTAACAAGGGGTTAATAACCAGAATACACAATGGGCTCAAACAACTCTATAGGGAAAAAATCTGATAATCCAATTAAAAACTGGGCAAAAGATTTGAATAGATATTTCTCAAAGGAGACATACAAAAGGCAAATAGGCATATAAAAATGTGCTCAACATCAGTGATCATCGGAGAAATGTAAATCAAAACTACAATGAGATATAATCTCATCTTAGATAAAATAGTTTAAATCCAAAAGATAGGTAATAACAAATGCGGGCAAAGTTGTGGAGAAAAGAGAACCCTCAAACACTGTTTGTGGTAATGTAAATTAGTACAACCACTATGGAGAACAAAGTGGAAGTTCCTCAAAAAAACTAAAAATAAAGCTACCATATGATCTAGCAATCCCACTGCTGGGTATATGCCCCCCAAAAAAGGAAATCAGTATATCGAAGAGATATCTACACTTTCATGTTTGTTGCAGCACTGTTTAAAATAGCCAAAATTTGGTTAAGTGTCCATTAATGAAGGAATAAATCGAATGTGTTTAGTATTCAGCCATAATAAAGAATGAGATCCTGTCATTTGCAACAACATGGATGGGACTGGAGCTCATTATGCTAAGTGAAATAAGCCAGGCCAAAAAGGCAAACATCACATGTTCTTACTTATTTATGGGATCTAAAAATCAAAGAATTGAACTCATGGAGATAGACAGCAGAAAGATAGTTTCTGGAGGCTGCGAACGGAAGGGTCGGGTCAGGGCAGATGGGGTTATTAATTGGTACAAAAAATAAAAATAATAAATAAGACCTAGTATTTGACAGCACAACAGGGTGACTTTAGTACATAATAACCTAATTGTGCATTTTAAAATAACTAAAAGTATGTAATCAGATTGTAACACAAAACATAAATGCTTGAGCAGATGGATACACCATTTTGCATGATGTGATTATTATGCATTGCATATCTGTACCACAACATCTCATGTACACCATCAATATATACACCTACTATGTGCCCACAAAAATTTAAATTAAAAAATTAATTTAAAAATGCATTATGAGTGAGTAAGGTTTATTCCTGAGATTCTGGTTTAATAATCAGACAATAAGTCTAAAGCCTTAAGACTTTAGAAAAAAAAGCAGTTGATTGAAAATTCATCAATTAAATTCACCATGTTATTTAACCACATAATATCTCAATAGATGCAGAAAAAGTATTTTACAAAATCTAATAGTCTTTTCCTCATAAATTTTCTCAGCAGTGTACAGAGGGACATTTCTTCAACATGATGAAGGACGTCTACAAAAAACAACAGCTAACATCACATGTAATGGGGAAAAATTGTATGTTTTCCCCTTAAATTCAGTATCAAAGCACTTCCTCTCACCATTGTGGTGATTCTACTTAGTGCCGTAAGGCCAGAAAACGTGATGACAGGCATCTGTCTTAGAAGGCAAGAAATAAAACTGTCTTTACTCACAGACTACATGTTTATCTATGTATAAATCCCATAAAATCTACAAAAGCTGCTAGAATAAACAAGTGACTTTAGTCAGCTTGCAGATTACAAGCTATATATTTAAAAATCTATTGTTTTAATATATGTGCAATAAAAATCAGAAATTAATATAAAAATTGCATCATGATATATTAAACATAGAAGTATAAATCAAATAAGAGATACACAAGACTTGAACACTGAATGCTATAAACATTACTAGTAGAAGTTAAGGAAAATCTAAATAAATGGAGAGATATGTCATATTCATTCATCAAAATATTCAATATTGTAAGATATCAATTTTCCCCAAATTGATCTATAGATTCAATGCAATCCCAATTACAATACCAACACAATTATTTGTAGAAATTGACAAGATGATTCTAAAATAAATATGAAAATATGAAGCATGTAGAATAGACAAAACAATTTTGAAAAAAAATAAAATGAAGAACATATACTATCAATATTAAAACTTATCACAGAGCTGCAGTAATCAAGACAGTATGATATTCATGTAAAGATATATAAATAGATCAATAGAATTGTATAGAGTTCAGAAATACATCCAGACATATATGGTTAAATTGATATTTGACAAAGTTTTAAAGATGACTTAGTGTGGAAAAGACAGTCTTTTCAAACTTTTTTGAGGAATAATTGACATATAAAAAGTTGATTATCTCAATAGATGCAGAAAAGGCTTTTGACAAAATTCAACAGCCCTTCATGCTAAAAACGCTCAATAAATTCGGTATTGGTGGAACGTACCTCAAAATAATAAGAGCTATTTATGACAAACCCACAGCCAATATCATACTGAATGGGCAAAAACTGGAAGCATTCCCTTTGAAAACTGGCACAAGACAGGGATGCCCTCTCTCACCACTCCTATTCAACATAGTGTTGGAAGTTCTGGCTAGGACAATCAGGCAAGAGAAAGAAATCAAGGGTATTCAGTTAGGAAAAGAAGAAGTCAAATTGTCCCTGTTTGCAGATGACATGATTGTATATTTAGAAAACCCCATCGTCTCAGCCCAAAATCTCCTTAAGCTGATAAGCAACTTCAGCAGTCTCAGGATACAAAATCAATGTGCAAAAATCACAAGCATTCTTATACACCAGTAACAGACAAGCAGAGAGCCAAATCAGGAATGAACTTCCATTCACAATTGCTTCAAAGAGAATAAAATACCTAGGAATCCAACTTACAAGGGATGTCAAGGACCTCTTCAAGAACCACAAACCACTGCTCAGTGAAATCAAAGAGGACACAAACAAATGGAAGAACATACCATGCTCATGGATAGGAAGAATCAATATCGTGAAAATGGTCATACTGCCCAAGGTTATTTATAGATTCAATGCCATCCCCATCAAGCTACCAATGAGTTTCTTCACAGCATTGGAAAAAACGGCTTTAAAGTTCATATGGAACCAAAAAAGAGCCCGCATTGCCAAGACAAGCCTAAGTCAAAAGAACAAAGCTGGAGGCATCATGCTACCTGACTTCAAACTATATTACAAGGCTACAGTAACCAAAACTGCATGGTACTGGTACCAAAACAGAGATACAGACCAATGTAACAGAACAGAGTCCTCAGAAATAATACCACACATCTACAGCCATCTGATCTTTGACAAACCTGAGAGAAACAAGAAATGGGGAAAGGATTCCCTATTTAATAAATGGTGCTGGGAAAATTGGCTAGCCATAAGTAGAAAGCTGAAACTGGATCCTTTCCTTACTCCTCATATGAAAATTAATTCAAGATGGATTAGAGACTTAAATGTTAGACCTAATACCAGAAAAACCCTAGAAGAAAACCTAGGTAGTACCATTCAGGACATAGGCATGGGCAAGGACTTCATGTCTAAAACACCAAAAGCAACGGCAACAAAAGCCAAAATTGACAAATGGGATCTCATTAAACTAAAGAGCTTCTGCACAGCAAAAGAAACTACCATCAGAGTGAACAGACAACCTACAGAATGGGAGAACATTTTTGCAATCTACTCATCTGACAAAGGGCTAATATCCAGAACCTACAAAGAACTCAAACAAATTTACAAGAAAAAAACAAACAACCCCAACAAAAAGTGGGCAAAGGATATGAACAGACATTTCTCAAAAGAAGACATTCATACAGCCAACAGACACATGAAAAAATGCTCATCATCACTCGCCATCAGAGAAATGCAAATCAAAACCACAATGAGATACCATCTCACACCAGTTAGAATGGCAATCATTAAAAAGTCAGGAAACAACAGGTGCTGGAGAGGATGTGGAGAAATAGGAACACTTTTACACTGTTGGTGGGATTATAAACTAGTTCAACCATTATGGAAAACAGTATGGCAATTCCTCAAGGATCTAGAACTAGATGTACCATATGACCCAGCCATCCCACTATTGGGTATATACCCAAAGGATTATAAATCATGCTGCTATAAAGACACATGCACACATATGTTTATTGCGGCACTATTCACAATAGCAAAGACTTGGAATCAACCCAAATGTCCATCTGTGACAGACTGGATTAAGAAAATGTGGCACATATACACCATGGAATATTATGGAGCCATAAAAAAGGATGAGTTTGTGTCCTTTGTAGGGACGTGGATGCAGCTGGAAACCATCATTCTTAGCAAACTATCACAAGAACAGAAAACCAAACACCGCATGTTCTCACTCATAGGTGGGAACTGAACAATGAGATCACTTGGACTCGGGAAGGGGAACATCACACATCGGGGCCTATCATGGGGAGGGGGGAGGGGGGAGGGATTGCATTGGGAGTTATACCTGATATAAATGATGAAGTGATGGGTGCTGACAAGTTGATGGGTGCAGCACACCAACATGGCACAAGTATACATATGTAACAAACCTGCACGTTATGCACATGTAACCTAGAACTTAAAGTATAATAAAAAAAAAGTTGTATAAAATTAGTGTATACATATTGTGCATAAGTATATACCCATGAAACTATCACCATCATCAAGACCATAAACATATCCATCGCCTCCCAAAGTTCCCTTTTGCTCTCTTTATTATCATTATTGGTTTGTTTCTAATTGAAAACTTTAAATATTTAAAGTTTGTTATTGTCAATTAGGCCTTAATAAACTTGTTTAAAACTTGAATAAAGATGATTATTCTCTAGAAAAGTTTAATTTAAGAATAACTTTGGAAAGTAAGAAAGAGTGGGGTTAAAAAAAAAGCTTTAAACAAATAGGGTATATTGCATGATGCTGGGGTAATTTCAACAGCAGCATCATGCAATATACCCATGTAACAAACTTGCACATGTACCCCTGTATCTAAAATAAAAGCAGAAATTTTTTTAAAAAAAGAAATGAGTAAAAAAAAGATGGCAAAAAGAAAGCAATTTACAACATCATAGGAAAGAAGAAACAATTAATTTTAACAAACAAAGTGTGATACTTGTATACTAAAAACTGCAAAAGAACAAATTGGACCTCTACCTCACACTATACACAAAAATTAATTATTAATTTAAAATGGACGATAGTTCTAAGTGTGAGAGCAAAAACTATAAAATTCCTAGAAGGAAACACAGGAGTAAATTTTCATAACCCTGGGTTAGGCAATGGTTTCCTAAATATAACACCAAAATCACAATGACAAAAGACAAAAAATCGGTAAACTGCACTTCGACAAAAACAAAAACATAAAACAAACAAATGAACAAACAAAAAACTTAGGCTTCAAAGGAAACCATCAAGGAGATGAAAAGACAACCCATAGACTGGAAGAAAATATCTGCAAATCTTATTTGTGGTAATGGACTTTTATAAGGAATATGTAGAGCACTTCCACAACTCAACAATAAAAAAGACAAAAAAAAGTTAATGGGCAAATTATTTGAATGACCTTTTCTCCAAAGAATATATACACATGAGAAATAACACGTGAATAGATATTCAACATCATTAGTCATCAGGGAAATGTAAATCAAAACCATAGGGAGGTACCACTTCACATCTACTAGAATGATTATAATCAAAAAGACAGAAAATAACAGGTGACAACAAAGATTATCGAGAAGTTAGAACTCTCATATGTTGTTTGTGAGATTGTAAAATGGTGCAACAACTTTGCATAAGAGTTTGTCAGTTCTTGAATATGCTAAAGATATACCATATGACGCAGCAATTCCGCCCCAGGTATCTACCCATGAAATATTAAAATATATGTTCATACAAAAACTTGTAATCAATGTTCTTTGCTGTATTATCAAAAATAGCTGAAAACTGGAAATTTTAGCTGTTCATCAGCTGATGAGTAGGTAAACAAATGTTCATCAGCTGATGAGTAGGTAAACAAAATGTTCATCAACTATTGAGCAGCTAAACAAAATTTTGACACATGCACGTGTATGTTCATCACAGTCGCAAAGACATGGAATCAACCTAAATGCCATTAAAGGTAGACTGGATTAAGAAAATGTGATATATATATATATATATATATACATACACACAATTACAATGTATGATGTGTGTGTGTGTATATATATATATATTTCTCTTTTTTATTATACTTTAAGTTCTAGGGTACATGTGCACAACGTGCAGGTTTGTTACATATGTATACCTGTGCCATGTTGGTGTGCTGCACCCATTAACTCATCATTTACATTCGGTATATCTCCTAATGCTATCCCTCCTCCCTACCCCCTCCCCACAATAGGACCCGGTGGTGTGTGATGTTCCCCTTCCTGTGTCCAAGTGATCTCATTGTTCAATTCCTACCTATGAGTGAGAACATGTGGTATTTGGTTTTCTGTTCTTGCAATAGTTTGCTGAGAATGATGGTTTCCAGCTGCATCCCTGTCCCTACAAAGGACACAAACTCATCCTTTTTTATGGCTGCATAGTATTCCATGGTGTATATGTGCCACATTTTCTTAATTCAGTGTGTCACTGATGGACATTTGCATTGATTCCAAGTCTTTGCTATTGTAAAGAGTGCCACAATAAACATACATGGGCATGTGTCTTTATAGTGCATGACTTATAATCCTTTGGGTATATCCCCAGGAATGGGATGGCTGGATCAAATGGTATTTCTAGTTCTAGATCCTCAAGGAATTGCCACACTGTTTTCCACAATGGTTGAACTAGTTTACAGTCCCACCAACAGTGTAACAGTGTTCCTATTTCTCCACATCCTCTCCAGCACCTGTTGTTTCCTGATTTTTTAATGATCGCCATTCTAACTGGTTTGTCAAAGATCAGATGGCTGTAGATGTGTGGTATTATTTCTGAGGGCTCTGTTCTGTTACATTGGTCTGTATCTCTGTTTTGGTACCAGTACCATGCAGTTTTGGTTACTGTAGACTCATAGTATAGCTTGAAGTCAGGTAGCATGATGCCTCCAGCTTTGCTCTTTTGGCTTAGGATTGCCTTGGCAATGCGGGCTCTTTTTTGGTTCCATATGAACTTTAAAGCAGTTTTTTCCAATTCTGTGAAGAAACTCATTTGTAGCTTAATGGGGATGGCATTGAATCTATAAATTACCTTGGGCAGTATGGCCATTTTCACAATATTGATTCTTCCTATCCATGAGCATGGTATGTTCTTCCATTTGTTTGTGTCCTCTTTTATTTCACTGAGCAGTGGTTTGTAGTTCTCCTTGAAGAGGTCCTTCACATCCCTTGTAAGTTGGATTCTTAGGTATTTTATTCTCTTTGAAGCTATTGTGATTGGGAATTCATTCATGATTTGGCTCTCTGTGTGTTACTGGTGTATAAGAATGCTTGTGATTTTTGCACATTGATTTTGTATACTGAGACTTTGCTGAAGTTTCTTATCAGCTTAAGGAGATTTTGGGCGGAGACAATGGGGTTTTCTAAATATACAATCATGTCATCTGCAAACAGGGACAATTTGACTTCTTCTTTTCCTAACTGAATACCTTTTATTTCTTTCTCTTGCCTGATTGCCCTAGCCAGAACTTCCAACACTATGTTGAGTAGGAGTGGTGAGAGAGGGCCTCCCTGTCTTGTGCCAGTTGTCAAAGGGAATGCTTCCAGTTTTTGCCCATTCAGTATGATATTGGCTGTGGGTTTGTCATAAATAGCTCTTATTATTTTGAGATACGTTCCATCAATACCGAATTTATTGAGAGTTTTTAGCATGAAGGGCTGTTGAATTTTTTCAAAGGCCTTTTCTGAATCTACTGAGATAATCATGTGGTTTTTGTCTTTGATTCTGTTTATATGCTGTATTATGTTTATTGATTTGCATATGTTGAACCAGTCTTGCATCCCAGGGATGAAGCCCACTTGATCATGGTGGATAAGCTTTTTGATGTGCTGCTGGTTTTGGTTTGCCAGTATTTTATTGAGGATTTTTGCATCAATGTTCATCAGGGATATTGGTCTAAAATTCTCTTTTTTGTTGTATCTCTGCCAGGCTTTGGTATCAGGATGATGTTGGCCTCATAAAATGGCTTAGGGAGGATTCCCTCTTTTTCTATTGATTGGAATACTTTCAGAAGGAATGGTACCAACTCCTCCTTGTACCTCTGGTAGAATTCGGCTGTGAATCCATCTGGTCCTGGACATTTTTTTGGTTGGTAGGCTATTAATTATTGCCTCAATTTCAGAGCCCGCTATTGGTCTATTCAAGGATTCAACTTCTTCCTGGTTTAGTCTTGGGAGAGTGTAAGTGTCCAGGAAATTATCCAGTTCTTCTAGGTTTTCTAGTTTATTTGCGTAGAGGTGTTTATAGTATTATCTGATGGTATTTTTTATTTCTGTGGGGTCGGTGGTGATATCCTCTTTATCATTTTTTATTGCATCTATTTGATTCTTCTCTCTCTTCTTCTTTATTAGTCTTGCTAGCAGTCTATCAATTTGTTGATCTTTTCAAAAAACCAGTTCCTGGATACATTGATTTTTTGGAGGGATTTTGGTGTCTCTATCTCCTTCAGTTCTGCTCTGATCTTAGTTATTTCTTGCCTTCTGCTAGCTTTTGAATGTGTTTGCTCTTGCTTTTCTAGTTCTTTTAATTGTGATGTTAGGGTGTCAATTTTAGATCTTTCCTGCTTTCTCTTGTGGGCATTTAGTGTTATAAATTTCCCTCTACACACAGCTTTAAATGTGTCCCAGAGATTCTGGTATGTTGTATCTTTATTCTCATTGGTTTCAAAGAACATCTTTATTTCTGCCTTAATTTTGTTATGTACCCAGAAGTCATTCAGGAGCAGGTTGTTCCGTTTCCATGTAGTTGAGTGGTTTTGATTGAGTTTCTTAGTCCTGAGTTCTAGTTTGATTGCACTGTGGTCTGAGAGACAGTTTGTTATAATTCCTATTCTTTTCCATTTGCTGAGGAGTGCTTTACTTCCAACTATGTGGTCAATTTTGGAATAAGTGGGATATGGTGCTTAGAAGACTACATATTCTGTTGGTTTTGGGTGAAGAGTTCTGCAGATGTCTATTAGGTCTGCTTGGTGCAGAGTTGAGTTCAATTCCTGGATATCCTTGTTAACTTTCTGTCTTGTTGATCTGTCTAATGTTGACAGTGGGGTGATAAAGTCTCCCATTATTATTGTATGGGAGTCTAAGTCTCTTTGTAAGTCTCTAAGGACGTGCTTTATGAATCTGCGTACTTCTGTATTGGGTGCATATATATTTAGGATTGTTAGCTCTTCCTGATGAATTGATCTCTTTACCATTATGTAATGGCCTTCTTTGTCTCTTTTGATCTTTGATGGCTTAAAGTCTGTTTTTTCAGAGACTAGGATTGCAACCCCTGCTTTTTTTTGTTTTCCATTTGCTTGGTAGATCTTCCTCCATCCCTTTATTTTGAGCCTATGTGTGTCTCTGCATGTGAGATGGGTCTCCTGAATACAACAAACTGATGGGTCTTGACTCTTTATCCAACTTGCCAGTCTTTGTCTTTTAATTGGAGCATTTACTCCATTTACATTTGAGGTTAATATTGTTATGTGTGAACTTGATCCTGTCATTATATTAGCTGGTTATTTTGGTTGTTAGTTGATGCAGTTTCTTCTTACCATCGATGGACTTTACATTTTGGCATGCTTTTGCAATGGCTGGTACCTGTTTTTCCTTTCCATGTTCAGTGCTTCCTTCAGGATCTCTTGTAGGGCAGGCCTGGTGGTGAGAAAATCTCTCAGCATTTGCTTGTCTGTAAAGGAATTTATTTCTCCTTCACTTATGAAACTTAGTTTGGCTGGATATGAAATTCTGGGTTGAAAATTCTTTTCTTTAAGAATGTTGAATATTAGCCCCCACTTCTTCTGGCTTGGAGTGTTTCTGCCGAGAGATCTGCTGTTAGTCTGATGGGCTTCCCTTTGTGGGTAACCCGACCTTTCTCTCTGGCTGTCCTTAACATTTTTTCCTTCATTTCAACTTTGCTGAATCTGACAATTATGTGTCTTGGAGTTGCTCTTCTCTAGGAGTATCTTTGTGGCATTCTCCATATTTCCTGAATTTGGATGTTGGCCTGCCTTACTAGGTTGGGGAAGTTCTCCTGGATGATATCCTGCAGAGTGTTTTCTAACTTGGTTCCATTTTTCCTGTCGCTTTCAGGCACACCAATCAGATGTAGATTTGGTCTTTTTACACAATCCCATATTTCTTGGAGGCTTTGTTCGTTTCTTTTTACTCTTTTTTCTCTACACTTCTCGCTTCATTTCATTCATTTGATCTTCAATCACTGATACTCTTTCTTCCATTTGATTGAGTCGGTTACTGAAGCTTGTGCATTTGTCACATAGTAATGGTGTTATGGTTTTCATCTCTATCAGTTCTTTTAAGTACTTCTCTACATTGGTTATTCTAGTTAGCCATTCATCAAATCTTTTTTCAAGGTTTTTAGTTTCTTTGCACTGGTTACATAGTTCCTCCTTTAGCTCTGAGAAGTTTGATCGACTGAAGCCTTCTTCTCTCAACTCGTCAAAGTCATTCTCCGTCCAGCTTTTTTCCATTGCTGGCAATGAGTTGCATTCCTTTGGAGGGGGAGATGCGCTCTGATTTTTTGAATTTCCAACTTTTCTGCACTGCTTTTTCCCCATCTTTGTGGTTTTATCTGCCTTTGGTCTTTGATGATAGCGATGTACTGATGGGGTTTTGGTGTGGGTGTGCTTTTTGTTAGTTTTCCTTCTAACAGTCAGGACCCTCAGCTGCAGGTCTGTTGGAGTTTGCTTGAGGTCCACTCCAGACCGTTTGCCTGGGTATCAGCAGCAGAGGCTGCAGAACATAGAATATTGCTGAACAGTGAGTGTTGCTGTCTGATTCTTGCTCTGGAATCTTTGTCTCAGGGGTGTTCCCAGCCATGTGAGGTGTGAGGTGTCAGTCTGCACCTAGTGGTCGATAACTCCCAGTTAGGCTACTCAGGGGTCAGGGACCCACTTGAGCAGGCAGTCTGTCCGTTCTCAGATCTCAACCTCAATGCTGGGAGATCCACTGCTCTCTTTAAAGCTGTCAGACAGGGACATTCATCTCTGCTGAGGTTTTTGCTGCTTTTTGTTTAGCTACACCCTGTCCCCAAGGTGGAGTCTACAGAGGCAGGCAGGCCTCCTTGAGCTGTGGTGGGCTCCACCCAATTTGAGCTTTCCAGCAGCTTTGTTTACCTACTTAAGCCTCAGCAATGGCAGACGCCCCTCCCCCAGCCTCGCTGCTGCCTTGCAGTTAGATCTCAGACTGCTGTGCTAGCAGTGAGGGAGGCTCCATGGGTGTGGTACCCTCCGGGCCAGGTGTGGGATATAATCTCCTGGTGTGGCATTTGCTAAGACCCTTGGTAGAGCGCAGTATTAGTGTTGGAGTTACACAATTTTCCAGGTGTTGTGTGTCTCAATTTCCTTTGGCTAGGAAAAGGAATTCCCTTCCCCCTTGTGCTTCCCAGGTAAGGCGATGCTTTGCCCTGCTTCAGCTCTCACTGGTTGGTCTGCACCCGCGGACCAGCACCAACTGTCTGACACGCCCCAGTGAGATGAACCCGGTACCTCAGTTGAAAAGGCAGAAATCACCCACCTACTGTGTCGCTCATGCTGGGAGCTGGAGGCTGGAGCTGTTCCTATTCGGCCATCTTGGGTGTGCCCCATATATATATATTTCTATACACGCACCATGAAATATTACGCAGCCCTAAAATAGAGTGAGATCATGTCCTTTGCAGCAACATAGATGGAGCTGGAGGCCATTATCCCAAGCAAACTAATGCAGGAACAGAAAACCAAATATTGCATATTGCTACTTATAAGTGGGAGCTGAACATTGAGTACACATGGACACAAAGAAAGGAATGACAGATACCAGGTCCTACTTGAGGGTTGGGAGTGGGAGGAGGGTGAGGATCAAAAAACTACCTATTGGGTACTATGTTTATTATCTTAGTGATGAAATAGTATGTGCATCGAGCGCCAGTGACAGCCAATTTATCTGCAGAATCAGCCTGCACATATACCCCTGAAACTAAAATAAAAGTTTTTTTTTTTTTTTAAATGTGGTTCATCCATACACTGGAATATTATTTGGTAATAAAAAAGAGTGAAGTACTGACACATGCTACAACATGAATAAACTTCTAAAACATTATGCTAAGTTAAAGAAGTTATGAAAGACCTCATGTATGATTCCATTATGTGAAACCTCCAGAATAGACAAATTCATAGAGGCAGAAAGTTGATTAGTGGTTACCTAAGACTAAGGGATGGGGGTAAATAGTAGCAGGGTAGGGGATGGGTAGTGACTGCTAATGGGTACAAGGTTTATTTTTGCAATGAAGAAAATATTCTAAAATTAGGTTATGGTGATGGTTGCATGACTCTGTGAATACCCTGTCATTGAGTAATACACATGATCTCCAACTTAGGATTGTTCAACATAAGGTTCGACTTACAACTTTTCAACATAATGATGGTGTGAAAGTGATAAACATTCAGTCTGCTTCTCAACTTATGGTGGGGTTACATCCTGAAAAATCCAACAATGTATGATACATTTATCAGATGTAACCTTATTGTAAGCTTTATCAAGAGAGACTGCTGTGTTGCATTTGCTGCACTGGCAGTTTATGCAACCTTCCGAGGAAGAGGAAGGCTGTAAGATGAGTCAGGTTCAGAGGAGCGATAGATGCGGCTCATTCACCCAATGCAGGATTTACCCCAAACTACCTCATCCCAAAGGCAGAATGCTGTGGGGGAACTTTGACTCCTACCTGGCACCCAGACTCTTCAGTAAGTATTTCATTGCCTGACATCCTGTGAGAATGCCCTTCCCAGCACCCCTTGGCAGAACATATGACTGTTCATGTATTTACGACCACCTCCCTCAATAAACTTTAAACCCCACGAAGACAGAATTATGTCCCTTTTACAACTCCCAGACACTCAGTGTGTAGCAGAATGCTATTCCTTTTGTTGAACAAACTGAGTACCTACTACGTGCTAGATACAATAAATAAATGAATTATTGCTGGAGTGGTATTTTGTCAGCAGGAGCGGCAGACATGTAAAACTCCACCTTCAATAATAAAATAAGCCAGGAAAGGTGGCTCACCCCTGTAGTCCGAATATTTTGGGAAGCTGAAGTGGGAGGATCACTTGAGGCCAGGAGTTTGAGACCACCCTGGACAACATAGCAAGACACCTGTCTCTACAAAAAAAATTTTTTTTTAATTAACTGGGTGTTGTGGCGTGCACTTGTTGTCCTAGCTACTAGGGAGGTTGAGGCAGGAGGATTGCCTGAGTTCAAGAGATGGAGGCAGCAGTGATCTATAATCACACCACTGCACTTCAGCCTGGGTAACAGAATGAGACCTTGTCTCTTAAAAAATAAAAATAAAATTTTAAAAAAAGAAAAGATTTCTTTTTTCACCATCAGTTAGGTTCATGGCTGAGATCCCTATAAAAAAAGAGATTAGAACAAGAAAAGTAAACAAATTTACTTAATGTCAGTTTTACATGACATGAGAGTGTTCAGAAACGAAGACCCAAAGAAATAGGAAAATTTGTGAGTGAAAAGTAGAGAGTTGTGCAGAAGTATGATCAGACAAAGAGGTTATGATTTCATGGTAATAAACTTGGGAGAACTTATCAAAACCTGTTCAAGTTGTTCTCTGTGTCCCTGTGTCTTCAGAGATAGGGACATTCCTTTTCTTGGATTATGGATTGAGTACCCCTTATCCAAAATGCTTGGGACTAGAAGTATTTCAAATTTCTAATTTTTTTTAAATTTTGGATTATTTGCATATACAAAATGAGATATACTTGGGATGGGACCTAAGTCTAAACATGAAATTCATTTGTTTTATATACGATTTAGACACATATCCTGAAGGTAATTTTATACAGTATTTTAAATAATTTTGTGACTGAAACAAAGTTTTAACTGTGTTTTGACTGCAACCCATCACATGAGCAGATCAGGTGTGGAATTCTCTACTTGTGGTGTCATGTAAGATCTCAAAAAGTTTTTAATTTGGGAGCAGATTTTGGGTTTTTTGGTGAGAAATATTAAACCTACATCGGGAGAGAATCCCTCTCATGAGAGTCTTATAACCTACTTTAGAGAGAAGTCAGAGAATTCTTCATGGCCCACTTCAGGAGAGAAGGACTAAAGAAGGTCAGAAAGACCTTCCCGCTTCTGCTGTTTTCTTATATGCCAAGGTACCTTAATTTGGATTAGCATGTCCTGAACCCTATGAAAGCCAGTGTAAAGAAAAAGTAAAGAGGTGAGTTAACATTTAAAACTTTCTACGAGCCCAAAGGTGTCCCAGGCATTACCACACATGAGATTGCATCAATCACCAAGATTTTATGTTTTTATTACTCCTGTTTAAACATTTTAAAAAGCTCAGAGAGGTTAAATTTGCTGAATGTTCCACAACTCTAAATGAAGCTGTAGTTCCAAACTCAGAGTTATCTGATTTCAATTTTCTTCTCCTTAGGCCATACTAAAAAGAATACCAATCATTTATTATTTTCTTAAAATTGATACAGTTCTCACCTATCTCACTTGCTTATAACTGGAGTTACAAGAAAACTTTGAGAAACTTTCTCTGCTTTTGGATCACATTATAATTAGGACTATCTAAAAAAGCAGTGTCCTATTTGTCCACAAATAGATGTACACAGGCCCTGGAAATATCTCTGATTGTCCTCTCTAGACTCCTAGATACTTAGTGATAGTTACCTTTGTCACTATCATTTGAACAAAAGCAGGGTGATGTAAATGTATCCAAAAGTAGAAAAAATAAACTGAATAGTGTGCTCTCTTCTAATATGCATTTCCAGAACAGACTCTAGCAAAGGGTCACTCATCTGGAATACTTGATTTTTTAAATGTATAATAAATTGAAAGAATTCTAAAACAAGACATGAAAAACATCAGTTTTAGGTTTCGTTTTTGTTTTTGTTTTGCTACTAGCCTAAGAAAAGAAAAAAAAAGACATATCAGAGGTTGGTTGGCTGAAGGATAAAAAGATACAGAAGTATGATCAAAATATAGAAAGTTATTTCTTGAAAAAGAGACTGGAACAAAGGGCACCACGATGCCAACATTATGGTTTAAAGATGGGATTTACAAATAGATTTTAGAATTCTACTGTTTTCTGTAACTTTAACATTTTCTGTAGCAATCACGCTCCCTTTTGGTAATAAAGAAAAAATATGTATTTTAAGAGGGAGAACAAAGAATTAGAAATTCATTTTGACTTGTTACTTTACTTTCTTTTCCTTACATCATATACAAGTTTATAATTGGTTTAGTACACATAAATCAAGCACTGCTTTATGCACATCAGCAAAGGTGATGCTAGAGGGGTGATGCTTTGTTGAACTTTGTTCAACAAAGCTGAACATAAGAGAACCAAAATAAAATAGAGTAGGGAGGTAAATTTCAAACAAACAACTAACAAAAAAAAAAATTAACTTTGTAAGTACCACAGGTTAAGATTTATAAAACCCCTTCAGGAAAACAAATATGAAAGTGTTTAGAAACTGCTTAATTTTGTACTTGAAAGTGCTTAATAACTCAGATACTGTGCTAATCGTTTAAATTATCTTAGCCATCTGAGAAATAACGTGATTTTATTAATATTAAAATAACACCAACAAAGAATGTAAAATGAATTTCCCTGAGCAGTAAACAGTGTACTATGCTTAGTAAATACTTTTGAATACATGAACAAAATAAATTCAGGAAAAAAGAGATGATAAAAGCTCTTAAGATTTATTTTTTATAAAGTCCCCAGTAAGTAAATTTAGAGCCAAAGATTAGTAAAAGACGATAATAAATAAGTGAAAATAAAGAGAACATTTAAGTTGTAAAGTATAAGATTATTCTCTAATCCTTTTAGTATTTTTTGACTTTTCTTAAATGCCAATCTTTTAAAATTAAATAACCCTGCTGTGTGGTAGGTTTTAATTTTTTAGCATCTAGTTTGCAAGATAGAAAACCAACTTAGGAGTTAATTTTCTTAGGGAAAAGATTAAAAAGGAGAAATTCAAACTATTTTATCCAATGTTCTTATAGACAAGTTAGTTTGTTGTCTTAAACATTCTGAAAGCTAATTCAGAATTTACTATTTTGGTAGCAAATTTTTTTCTCCATGTGGTGAGGAATAGAAAAATTTAGTAATTGATTAATAGGTTGCAAATAGATATAATCTATAAACAGTATTTCGTTTCCATTATCCTCTGTAAAGTACTAGGTTTCAGGATTATGCTTTACCACATAGTTTAAATAGTTTATCTTTTGGGTGCCCTAGGCAGTCATCCAGTCTAGTAAATGGCTAATGTAAGTCATAACAATGAAGCTAGATAGAGGGTTTCTGTTGTTATTTTACTTTCAGCACCACTAGGTTATAGTGCAGTGGGGGGTGTGAATTCCTGCCTGATGCTTTCAAAATATTCCCATATGTTTCATAGAGTGACTTTGTGCTGACACAACAGTGTTACAAATACCTCAAGAAAACTCATTCGAAAGGTTATGGTATGATCACATATTTGAGATAAATATAAAATAACTGTTCTCTTCTTTCAATGAGATAAAAACAAAACACATACAGGATGAAACCAAGGGTGCTTTGTGCTGAGGTTATTACATTGCCTCCCATTAAGGTCAGATGTGTCTCTCAGCCATTCACTTCTGCCTTGCCAGTGCCTAGTACTTGGCAGGTGCTCACTAAATGTTGGCTGTTGAATTAACTGAAAAGAGAACAATGAAGAAGTGATTGCAAAAATGAAGCACATATCCCCTTGCCACAACTTTTCCAATGTTTTTATTGTAGTAGAATACACATAACATAAAAGTTACCATCTTAGCCATTTTTAAATGACAGTTGAGTGGTATTAAATGCATTTATAATGTTGTACAACCATCACCACCATCTATCTCCAGAATTCTTTACATCTCGTAAAACTGAAACTTTAGACTCATTAAACAGTAAGTCCCCACTCTCTCTTCCCCCAGCCCCTGGCAACCAACATTCTACTTTCTGTCTCTATGATTTTGACCATTCTAAGTTCCTCATTCAGAATCTGCCTTTTTGTGATTGGCTTATTTCACATAGCATAATGTCCTCAAGATTAATTTATGTTGTAGTATATTCCAGAATTTCCTTTCTTTTTCAGGCTGAATTATATCCCATTGTATGTATATACCACATTTTGCTTATCCATTTATCCATCAATAGACATTTTAGCCACTGTGAATAATGTTGCTGTGAATGTGGGTTGAACAAATACCTCTTTAAGACCATGCTTTCAATTATTTTGAGCAAATACTCAGACGTGGAATTGCTGGATCATATCATATAATTCTATTTTTATTTTTTGAGAAGTTGCCAGTTTTCCACAGAGGCTTTACCATTTACGTTCCCACCAACGGTGCACAAAGGTTCCAATTTCTCCACATCTTCACCAACATTCTTTGTCTCCTGTGGTTTTGGATAGTAGCCATCCTAACGGGTATGAGGTGGTATCTCATTGTAGTTTTGATTTGCATTTCCCTAATGATTAGTGAAGTCAAGCATCTTTTCGTGTGCTTATTAGCCATTTGTATATCTACTTTGGAGAAATGTTTAATCCAGTCATTTTTCCATTTTTGCACTGGGATGTTTTTGTGTTGTTGACCTTTTAGAGTTCTCTGTATTCTAGGTATGAATCCCTTATAAAATATATGATTCGCAAATATGTTCTCCCATTTTGTGGGTTGTCTTTTTACTCTGTTGATAGTGTCTATCCATTAAAAAATCTAATCTAATTTTAACTGTTTCAAGGTTTTAGAAATAGATGAGGACATATATAGCATATTTTTAGCTGTATAATGTCTACTCTAGAATTACCAAAGAAATGTTTAAATTACCTTGAGTAACATAATTATGTTGCCTCAGGTTAAAAGGTCTCTGGAATTGATGATGAAAATTTTTATCTTGGTAACAAGTAGAGCATCACATAAGATGATCAATAGTAATATGTTGAAAGAAGAAAGAAAGGGAAAAAATAAAGGGAGATGAGAAGGAAGAAAGGCAAAACGAGGAAGAAAGGATCAAATGATACAATGTATGAATTTACCAGAGGACACAGAAAACTGTAATGTTTTTTAATACCTACCTTTGCCATGTAGAACAAAAGGTACTGACAATCATTGGAAAATATTTATTTCCAATGGAATAAAGGAGTCTGCTTTTAAAACAAAATGAGGTACTGATTTTCAAAGATCCCATTGGCCCCCTTGGCATACCAGTGTTACACACTGATAATTTTCTGTTAAAAAAAATCAATGTCAAAATGTCATTGACTGGGCATGGTGGCTCACGCCTGTAATCCCAGCACTTTAGGAGGCTGAGGTGGGAGGATCACTTGAGGTTGGGAGTTCGAGACCAGCCTGACAGACATGGAGAAACCCAGCCTCTACTAAAAATACAAAATTAGGAGGGTATGGTGGTGCGTGCCTGTAATCCCAGCAACTCGGGAGGCTGAGGCAGGAGAATCGCTTCAACCCAGGATGCAGAGGTTGCGGTGAGCCAAGATCACACCACTGCACTCCAGCCTGGGCAACAAGAGTGGAACTCCATCTCAAAAAAAAAAGTCATCAAAGCAGTGTTTTACTCCAAACAGCTAAAGAGTCACAAGGAATTCTATTGTTTGTGGTTAGGTAACATCTAATGACCACTTTTACAATGTTATGATATCAATAATTATTTCTTCTTCATAGGAACTCTGCAACTCACTATGCTTATGAATATCTGTCTTTGTTTAAAACAACCTAGATTAGAAAATGTAAAAACAAACATGACAACATGGTGAAACCCCATATTTACAAACAAACACAAAAATTAGCCAGGTGTGGGGGCATGTGCCTGTAGTCCTAGCTACTTGGGAAGCTAAGTTGGGAGGACTGCTTGAGCCTGGGAGGTCAAGGCTGCCATGAGCTGTGATTGTACCACTGTACTCCAGCCTGGGCAACACAGCAAGACCCAGTCTATCAAAAAAAAAAAAGAAAAAAAAAAAAAAAAAGAAAGAAAGAAGAAAAAAAACCACCTTTGATTTTCTTTTCAACATTGAAATTAATTTTTTTAAAGGCAGAAAGATTCTAATATGGCAAGTTTCTTATCAGTATGGATCATTTTCAACAGAAGAAATTTGTATTAGAAAATATTGAATTTTATCAAAACGTGGATTAGTCTTAACAGTACTGGTCCGTGGCCTGGAGGTTGGGGTCCCCTATCTTATCCTATAAAAATCAGGTGCTTTTATAGGCTGTATGTATTACATATATGTTATTACCTCTCTCAATATACTGTACTTAAAAAGGTTTTATATGTAATACATATTGAGTGATCTATGAATTATTTGGGAATTTGTTAATGTTCTGTATCTGTGCTGTACAAATGTAGGTCATTATATAGTAGGTCTGGAGTGGAGCCTGAGATTCTGCACTTCTAACATAAGCCCAAGTGGCATCAATGTTGCTGATACCACTGCATGTTCAGTGGAAAGCTTCTCCAGGGCTGATTTGCCAGGGCAAGAAGAGGGGCTTTTTGGGGGATAGACCAAAAGCAGAATAACAACACTTTTTCAGGAAGAAAATGACTCAGTCAAAATAATGATAAATAACTGCACAGAATGAAAGGCTAGGCCCACTGTCCTCTTGTCCATGTGTTTCCTTGACCATCTAAAAACATAGGAGGGAGAGGATGGAGTGTTAGAGGAATAGACGCAAATGAAAAACTACTCATCTTTTCCCATCTCTACAACAGCACCTACCACCTACATAAAACAGTATGCTGACGTTAATTTTCAATAAAGCAATAGGAGTATTTCCTACTGTTTGAATTTCTGTCTTTTCCTATTTACCTTACATGTGTCTTTTTCTCCTTTTTCCTCTTGAGACCCATTAGTTATCATGGAAACAATGACTCTGGTGAGAATGAGGAATAAAGACATAAGTATTTTCAGCTGAGGCAAAGTGCCACAAATTGCATGCAATTCTCAGAGCTGGGTTTACACCACAGTTGGAAAGCAGCAAAATTAAATCAGAAATTAGACAGCTGAATTATTCTGGATTCAACTCTACAAGGCAGACTGCTCGTCTCTGCAGGAGAACATACGAATCTGAACTGCAGAGAATGATTAGGCAATGAACAGCACACTGGGAGAAAATGCATTTGTAGGAGGAAAGGATAAATAAAAGTTCTCTGTCCCTTTCCTACAAATTTTAAATAGCCCTTTGTTGTGGGGTGTTGGAATTATTGCATTGAAAAGACCATTAGTAAGAACTTATAAAAATAGCATGGTTCCCAATATTTAGGGAACAGCCTCTGGTTAGGAAAAAATTTTTAAAAAGACGTCCACATTATATAAGAATTCCATTTACACACATGGGCAAGGTGAAGCCTATGGGGTTGTCCAGTGAAAATCTGAACCTGATTTGTCAAGTCATGAAGACAAATGATGATCAAACAGAGCACTTTAAAATGAACTGCCATAAACAAGAAGAGTGCAGCTTACTGCTGCTATTAACCATAATTGAGTTTGGGAAGGAAACAGAAGCCGAATGCAATATAGGTAATTAAAGAACAAGTTTTTGTTAACACTGGCAATCAAGGGGTTGCGATTTTAGAGACGTTGAATGTATTATGATGCCCTGAAACTCATCTATTTTTAAATAGGTAGTGTATTTCTCTCTCCTACAACACTAAAGTATAATCCTAGCTAACAGACAGGTCGTTTTCTATTCAAACTATTTACCATCCATTTAGGGCAAAGATGAGTCTTTTCAAAATTCAGAATTACCATGGAAACCATATTCTGAATCCCTGAGGAATGGGGAACAATTGGTTATGAAATTGTGATGGCTAAATTACAAGTCCCTAAATAGTGCATTATTGTAACTACTACCTCAATACTAAGTATATGGGTTTTTATTTTGTTTCCTTTTAAAATGAACTCATTGTTCTTTACAAGATGCCTATAACATTTTGATTAGGTAACTTAAAGCAAATATGGTATTTCAAAATATGATAGCTGAGAATCAAAATTAAAATCATAATGAATATAAAAGAATGATTACAATTGTCATACCAGATGTTCAACATTTCTGGAGAAATAACATAAACAGCTTTCTAAACATGTTCAGAGGTAAAACATGAAAATAATACTAGGAGATCCAATAAGTAGGACCTTTTTAGAAAGTTTTGAATCATGTTATTTTGAAAGAAAACTTGAATCTCAAAGCAGTAGCTCTTCAGATAAAAAATTAGAGTAAACAGCACATTTATTTCCAGATTAGGTACAAAGGTAGAATTATAAAGCTTTGTGGTATCCATCTTTTTCCTCTTACTGTATATGTAACTCTGCTACTCGGCTAACTAAAACGAACTATTGACTCAGAATGTTCATGCCTACCATCTGACAGAAAGGATACAACTCTACGTAAGGGTTGTGCTGTGTACCACATTCTTAATCAGGGGAGCTTGATTACTGTTAACACTAGCGTTAGACTGAGATTATATATCGGTTTCCAGACTAGGTCCACTTAAATAAATCTCTATCTCTATCTTAAATTCACTCCAGATCCAGGATTCAGATCCTTCCTATCCCACAAAGTAAATTATTGACAAAGTATCTTGTATATTTCTAGTCCCATCTAGGATTAGAAGCTCTCCTGCTTTGATCTTGCCAGAGCCCTCTGGACTAAGTCCCTGGCCCCTAAAGCTTCTTTCTTGCCAGGTTTGTCTGATTTTGCCATCTTGCCATGTGACTATTGCTACTGTCATTATCCTCAGGCATCATACCTTGCTTACCATATGGCAAATTTGTTCAATCATACCTCCAAGTATTGTTTTTGATGCAACCTTTTGAGACCTTTTGACCTTTTGAGATCACTTTGCCTGACCTAGGGGATCTACATCATCCCTAGGTTCCAGTTCTCCATAATCAGTGCTACTCAAAAGAACTTTCTGGAATGATGGAAATATTCTATATCTGTGCTGCTCAATTTGGTAGCCACTATCAACTGGTGCCTCTCTCAAGTACATAAAATGTGGCTAATGCAACTAAAGGAATTAAATTTTTAATTTAAAAATTTTTGATTAATGGGATATTATTTTGGATAGCACAGATCTAGATCCTCCCTAACCTCTTGGTAGCTTAGAAATGTAAATCACAATATAAATTTAAATAGGAATAGTTATGGAGTCTAGATGAAGAGTATGTACATAGACCTGCAAAGACAAGAAAACCACGCATATTATTATTTTACTTCTGCCTTCATTTTATTTTCATTGTATGACACTAACCAGCTTACACAAGTGCCCAAACTATTAACAACAGCATTGATAACACATTCAAGATATGTCAATAAAAATGATATTTAGATGCTAGTTTTTATATGTTTTTTTACATTATCGAATACAAATAAGATAAATTTCTATCAAGAGCAACATAGTAATACATTATCAATTGCTTAACAGAAGATGTAAGTTATGTAGCTTGACAAACACAATTTATATAAATAATACAGAAATTTTTAATTGTTCCTCAAGCTACACATAAGTCTTTGTGGCACAGCCACTAGACAGTGTTTCTCAATACAATAGGATGATATTAGAAGCCAACGAACAAAATTAGTAACCAGGGCTCCCAGATCAGTACCAAAAAAAGGCCGATTAACCACATTCTAAGTACACAAAGCTATGCTGCTGAAACTGTCTTCCCAAAGAGCTTGCTGAGAGACATATACTGTGGAGGATCAAGTACTAACTCAACTTTCATCCCACTATACAATCACCGCCACCACAACAGGGGGAAATGAAGGTGCCTTTGAGAGGAAGCCATTTTGAGGGAAGAAAGAAAATAGTTCCTTCTTCTCACCTTCTTGTGGGACCCTATCCCAAGTCAAATGAAAAAGATTCCAAAAAACTGGTTGTAAATAATCAGGGCTTCTTCAAGAAGGCAAAAAAAAAAAAAAAAAACTTTTGTTTGTTTCTAGTTGGCCATTTATTAGCCACTATTCTTACTGATCTGCCTCTGTGCTACTGGAATGGAGAAAAAAAATGGTAGGAAATAATTCCTAATGGCATGGTAGAGAACCATCAGGTGAAACAGGGAGGACTGCCCTCATGTCACCACTTTCCATGAAATCAAGGAGGATACACTGCAGAGGTGGGAGGGTGTGAGCCTTATTTATAATCAGAGAAGTACATATTGAAACAGCTGAAATATTGTTGTGCTCATCAAATTTTCAAAAAGTAAACTGATTAATAGCATTGAATAAACAAGAACTAAAACCCAGTTGACTCAATACATCTTTATCACCACAACAAATAATTCTTCTGTTCATCAACATTGTGATGTAGCTGTGAACAATGCTAATAATATACACACTTCTATCATATCAGCTAGGACACATCACTACTCTTTTTTGTTTATTTGTCCAGCCTCTTCCAACTAGGCTGTAAGCCAGTTGAGTGAAGGAAGTACACTGAATATATCATAGAACCAAGAGCCTTTATTCATGCTTGGCTCATAATTGAGGTCTGTTAATAATAATAATAATAATAATAATAATAATAATAATAATGTTCAATTAATGGAGCTTAGTTTTCACTAACAGAAGTGTAATAATCTGATAAAGGGAGATTCCTGTTCTTATCTCTTTTGTATGGGTCAAGCCACATCTGAAATTATATACTCAGGTCTATGCATTACACTTTTTGTGGAATTTTTAGCAGGAGAAATATCAAAAAGTCTCCTAGGATTAGCATGGACTACTTATCACAAAACAGTTGGCAATGCTTATTTTCAAGAGGAACAAAAATGCAGACAGCCATGAGAGCTGTCTATAATTGTTAGCAAGAATGCCAGTGGGAAGACAGATGAGATTTGTCCCTGTAACTTTGGAAGGTAGAACTAAGAGAGAAGAACATAAATCTCAACAGAGAATTTTCATTCAATTTAATAACACATTTTCTTAATATGTTCAGGCTGTGACAAATACCTTGGATTGGCTAATTTAAAAACAATGAAATTTACTTCCCATAATTTATTGTTCTGGAAGCTGGGAAGTCCAAGATCAAGTTTCCAGCAGATTCAGCGTCTGGTGAAGGTCTGTTCCTCAGAAACAAAACCTTCTTGCTGCATCCACACAAGACAGAAAGGACAAAAAGCCTCCCTCCAGCTTCTTTTCTAAGGGCACTAATCCCATTCATAAAGCCAGGGTCCTCATGACCTAATTACTTTCTAAGGCATTCCTCTTAATACTATAACATTGGAGGTTAGGTTTGCATATACTAATTTCTTTTGGGGGGGCACATATATTCAGACCATAGCACATATTTAATAATTAGTAATGTCTGAAAGTGAAAATATTCTGTAACAGGCAATAGTGTGCTATTACTCAATATGTGGACAGGCAACACCCCTCAGGCAACCACTTTTCAGGAATATTCACTAGAAGAATAGATGCCTACAAAAATCTCTTCCAAAGCTGAGATGCTATAATCTTAAATTTAGGAGAATATTTCAAATCGACTAAGTTAAGAGTGTTGGGAACTACATTATTAGAAGAGGGAGAAAAGGCATAATGAGAATCCTTAATTCATTTGTTTATTCAAAATAACAACAAATATGTATTGAGTGTATACTATGCCCCAGGCACTGTTCTTGGTTTTAGGGATGCATCCATGTACAAAATTGGCAAAGATCACTGTTGTGAAATGCAGACAATAAATAACATGATAAGTAAGTAAACTGCTTGTATGTTTCTTAGCTAGGACTCCAATTGCAAACATGACATACTTAATAAAAGTTTAATGAAAATACCTCTTGTAAAAGGTAAGGGCAAGATCTGGGAAAACCAACCAAGGCTCACACAGAATTCCCAGACTAGAAATTTCAAGGTGTTGTTATACCAGTAGGCTGATGGAATAAGTGAAGAGCATAGTTATCAGAATCCAGAAAAGGCAGTCTGATAGGAGCTGTAGGTTTTAGTAGAGCAATGCAGCTAATTGGTAGAGACAGACATAGTAGGGAGGTTGCTGGAGAAATAAATATTCCAACTTCATTGCTCTTCTGCCTTCAGATCTAGTGTTGCTGCCTCCCATTGGCTATACTTAATTGGAACCCAAAGGACTAGGGAGCCTCTTGATGCTGTTCATACATTTTATCAATGCAGGGCAGAGTAGGGTAAATGGCTCTGAAGGGGCAAATAAAAAATATCTGTTATTGCATATTAGAAAGCAGTAACTATGGAAGATTGCTAGGGGGAGGTTCCAAGATGGCCGAATAGGAACAGCTCCAGTCTGCAGCTCCCAGCGTGAGCGATCCAGAAGACTGGTGATTTCTGCATTTCCAACTGAGGTACCAGGTTCATCTCACTGGGGCTTGTCAAACAGTGGGTGCAGCCCATGGACCAGGGTGGGGCATCACCTCACCTAGGAAGCACAAGGGGTCAGGGAGTTCCCTTTCCTAGCAAAGGGAAGCTGTGACCGACAGTACCTGGAAAATCAGGACACTCCCACCCTAATACTGTGCTTTTCCAATGGCCTTAGCAAACGGCACACCAGAAGATTATATCCTGTACCTGGCTCGGAGGGGCCCACACCCACAGAGCCTTGCTTGCTGCTAGCACAGTCGTCTGAGATCGAACTGCAAGGCAGCAGTGAGACTGGGGGAGGGGCGTCTACCATTGCTGAGGCTTGAGTAGATAAACAAAGTGGCCAGGAATCTTGAACTTGGTGGCGCCCACCACAGCTCAAGGAGGCCTGCATGCCTCTGTAGACTCCACCTCTGGGGGCAGGGCATAGCTGAACAAAAGGCAGCAGAAACTTCTGCAGATTTAAACATCCCTGTCTGACAGATTTGAAAAGAGCAGTGGTTCTCCCAGCGTGGAGTTTGAGATCTGAGAACAGACAGACTGCCTCCTCAAGTGGGTCCCTGACCCACGAGTAGCCTAAATGAGAGACACCTCCCAGTAGGGGCCAACTGACACCTCATAGAGCTGGGTGCCCCTCTGAGACAAAGCTTCCAGAGGAAGGATCAGGCAGCAACATTTGCCCTTCGGCAATATTTGCTGTTTTGCAGCCTCCACTGCTGATACCCAGGCAAACAGGGTCTGGAGTGGACCTCCAGGAAACTGCAACAGACCTACAGCTGAGGGTCCTGACTGCTAGAAGGAAAACTAAAGAACAGAAAGGACATCCACACCAAAGCCCCATCTGTATGTCACCATCATCAAAGACCAAAGGTAGATAAAATCACAAAGATGGGGAGAAACTAGGGCAGAAAAACTGAAAATTCTAAAAATCAGAGCACCTCTTTTCCAAAGGAATGCAGCTCCTCGCCAACAATGGAACAAAGCGGAACGGAAAATGATTTTGACGAGTTGAGAGAAGAAGGCTTCAGACGATTGGTAATAACCAGTCGTCAATAATTTCTCTGAGCTAAAGGAAGAGGTTCGAGCCCATCACAAAGAAGATAAAAACCTTGAAAAAAGATTAGACAAATGGCTAACTAGAATAAACAGTGTAGAGAAGTCCTTAAATGACCTGATGGAGTTGTAAACCATGGCATAAGAACTATATGATGTATGCACAAGCTTCAGTAGCCAATTCGATCAAGTGGAAGAAAGGGTATCAGTGATTGAAGATCAAATGAATGAAATGAAGCAAGAAGATAAGTTTAGAGAAAAAAGAGTAAAAAGAAATGAACAAAGCCTCCAAGAAATATGGGACTATGTGAAAAGACCAAATCTACATCTGATTGGTGTACCTGAAAGTGACGGGGAGAATGGAACCCAGGTGGAAAACACTCTGCAGGATATTATCCAGGAGAACTTCCCTAACCTAGTGAGGCAGGACAACATACAGATTCAGGAAATACAGAGACCAGCACAAAGATACTCCTTGAGAAGAGCAGCCCCAAGGTACATAATTGTCAGATTCACCAAGGTTGAAATGAAGGAACAAATGTTAAGGGCAGCCAAAGAGAACGGCTGGGCTACTCACAAAGGGAAGCCCTTCAGAATAAAAGCAGAACCTCTACAAGCCAGAAGAGAGTGGGAGCCAATATTCAACATTCCTAAAGAAAAGAATTTTCAACCCAGAATTTCATATCCAGCCAAATTAACCTTCATAAGTGAAGGAGAAATAAAATCCTTTACAGACAAACAAATGCTGATTTTGTCACCACCAGGTCAGCCTTACAAGAGCTCCTGAAGGAAGCACTAAACATGGAAAGGAACAACCCGTACTAGCCACTGCAAAAACATGCCAAATGAAAAAGGCCATCAATGCTAGGAAGAAACTGCATCAACTAACGAGCAAAATAACCAGTTAACATCATAATGACAACATCAAATTCACACACAGCAATATTAACCTTAAATGTAAATGGACTAAATGCTCCAATTAAGACACAGATTGGCAAATTGGATAAAGAGTCAAGACCCATCAGTTTGCTATATTCAGGAGACCCATCTCACATGCAGAGACACACATAGGCTCAAAATAAAGGGATGGAGGAAGATTTACCAACCATGTGGAAAACAAACAAAAAAGCAGGGTTTGCAATCCTACTTTCTGCTAAAACAGACTTTAATCCAACAAAGATCAAAAGACACAAAGAAGGCCATTACATAATGGTAAAGGGATCAATTCAACAAGAAGAGCTAACTATCCTAAATATCTATGCGCCTAATACAGGAGCACCCAGATTCATATAGCAACTCCTTAGAGACCTACAAAGAGACTTAGACTCCCATACAATAATAATGGGAGACATTAACACCCCACTGTCAACATTAGACAGATCAACAAGACAGAAAGTTAACAAGGATATCCAGGAATTCAACTCAGCTTTGTACCAAGCGGACCAAAAAGTCATCTGCAGAACTCTCTACCCAAAACCAACAGAATATACATTCTTCTTGGCACCACATCCCACTTATTCCAAAATTGACCACATAGTTGGAAGTAAAGCACTCCTCAGCAAATGGAAAAGAACAGGAATTATAACAAACTGTCTCTCAGACTACAGTGCAATCAAACTAGAACTCAGGATTTAAAAACTCAATCAAAATCGCTCAACTAAGTGGAAACTGAACAACCTGCTCCTGAATGACTACTGGGTACATAATGAAATGAAGGCAGACATAAAGATGTTCTTTGAAACCAATGAGAACAAAGACACAACATACCAGAATCTCTGGGACACATTTAAAGCTGTGTGTAGAGGGATATTTATAGCACTAAATGCCCACAAGAGACAGCAGGAAAGATCTAAAATTGACACCCTAATATGACAATTAAAAGAACTAGAGAAGCAAGAGCAAACACATTCAAAAGCTAGTAGAAGGCAAGAAATAACTAAGATCAGAGCAGAACTGAAGGAGATAGAGACACAAAAAAACCTTCAAAAATCAATGAATCCAGAAGCTGGTTTTTTGAAAAGATCGACAAAATAGATAGACCTCTAGCAAGACTAATAAAGAAGAAGAGAGAGAAGAATCAAATAGACTCAATAAAAAATGATAAAGAGTATATCACCACTGATCCCACAGAAATGCAAATTACCATCAGAGAATACTATAAACATCTCTACACAAATACACTAGAAAATCTACAAGATTTTCTAGATGAATTGCTGGATGAATTGCTGGACACATACACCCACCCAAGACTAAAGCAGGAGGAAGGTGAATCCCTGAATAGATCAATAACAGGTTCTAAAAATGAGGCAATAATTAATAGCCTACCAACCAAAAAAAGTCCAGGACCAGACAGATTCACAGTTGAATTCTACCAGAGGTACAAAGAGGAGCTGGTACCATTCCTTCTGAAACAATCCCAATCAATAGAAAAAGAGGGAATCCTCTCTAACTTGTTTTATAAGGCCAACATCATCCTGATACCAAAGCCTGGCAGAGACACAACAAAAAAAGAGAATTTTAGACCAATATCCCTGATGAACATCGATGAGAAAATCCTCAATAAAATACTGGCAAACCAAATCCAGCAGCACATCAAGAAGCTTATCCACCAGGATCAAGTGGGCTTCATCCCTGGGATGCAAGTCTGGTTCAACATACGCAAATCAGTAACCATAATCCATTATATAAACAGAACTAAAGACAAAAACCACATGATTATCTCAATAGATGCAGAAAAGGCCTTCCACAAAATTCAACAGCCCTTCATGATAAAAACTCTCAATAAACTAGGTATTGATGGGACGTATCTCAAAATGATAAGAGCTATTTATGACAAACCCACAGACAATATCATACTGAATGGGCAAAAACTGGAAGCATTCCCTTTGAAATTAGCACAAGACAGGGATGCCCTCTCTCACCACTCCTATTCAACGTAGGGTTGGAAGTTCTGGCCAGGGCAATCAGGCAAGAGAAAGAAATAAAGGGTATTCAATTAGGAAAAGAGGAAGTCAAATTGTCCTTGTTTTGAAAAAATGCTCATCATCACTCACCATCAGAGAAATGCAAATTAAAACCACAATGAGATACCATCTCACACCAGTTAGAATGGCAATCATTAAAAAGTCAGGAAACAACAGGTGCAAAGAGGATGTGGAGAAATAGGAATGTTTTTACACTGTTGGTGGGACTGTAAACTAGTTCAACCATTGTGGAAGACAGTGTGGCGATTCCTCAAGGATCTAGAACTGGAAATAACATTTGGCCCAGCCATCCCATTACTGGGCATATACCCAAAGGATTATAAATCATGCTGCTATAAAGACACATGCACATGTACGTTTATTGCAGCACTATTCACAATAGCAAAGACTTGGAACCAACCCAAATGCCCATCAATGTTAGACTGGATTAAGAAAACGTGGCACATATACACTATGGAATACTATGCAGCCATAAAAAAAGGATGAGTTCATGTCTTTTGTAGGGACATGGTTGAAGCTGGAAACCATCATTCTGAGCAACTATTGCAAGGACAGAAAACCAAACACCGCATGTTCTCACTCATAGGTGGGAATTGAACAATGAGAACACTTGACACAGGGTGGGGGAACATCACACACTGTGGTCTGTCATGGGTTGGGGAAGGAGGAGGGATAGTATTAGGAGATATACCTAATGCAAATGATGAGTTAACGTGTGCAGCATGCCAACATGGCACATGTATACATATGTAACAAACCTGCACATTGTGCACATGTACCCTAGAACTTAAAGTATAATAATAAAAAATAAAATAAACAAATAAATAAGATGGTTAGTCAAAAAAAAAAAGAAGAAAGCAAGACAGTAACTATGGAAAGCAATAATAATAATGATAATAGTGCAGGGAAAAGGAATAGGGAATACAGAGATCAGGAGAGAGGGCTGTAAAATAAAGTAGTCAAAGTAGACATAACTGATTGGGCACAGTGGCTCAGGCCAGTAATCTCAGAACTTTGGGAGGCCACAGAAGGAGGATTGCATGAGCCCAGGAGTTCAAGACTGCAGTGGACTCCAGGCTGGGCAATACAGCAAGACCATGTCTTTAAAAAAAAAAAATAGATCAGGTGTGGTGGCTCACGCCTATAATCCCAGCACTTTGGGAGGCTGAGGCAGGTGGATCACTTGAGGTCAGGAGTTTGAGACCAGCCTGGCCAACATGGTGAAACCCCATCTCTATTAAAAATACAAAAAAAAAAAAAAAAAAAAAAAAAAGCCAGGCGCGGTAGCACGCGCCTGTAATCCCAGCTACTTGGAAGGCTGAGGCAGGAAAATCGCTTGAACCTGGGAATCGGAGGTTGCAGTGAGCAGAGATTGTGTCCTTGCACTCCAGTCTGGGCAACAAGAGTGAAACTGTCTCAAAATAAATAAATAAATAAATAAATAATAATAAATAAAATTTAAAAATGAAAACAGAGTAGACATAACTGAGAAGTATCATTTGAGCTAAGACTTAAAGGAGATGAGGTAGTTAGCTGGATGAAAATCTGAGTAGAGAGCATCCTAGGAAGAAGAAATGGCTGGTGAATGGCCGCAGTGTTCAAGAAAAACAGGGAAGTTAGAGTGCTAGGAGTAGAGTGAGGAGGAAAATAATAAGAGTTGGAGTCAGAGTGGTATTGGGGGCCAGATAATGCAAGGGTTTAATAGCCATTGAAAAGGTTTTGATCCTTACTCAGATGAATGAGAAACTGACGGAGGGTTTTGAGGAAAGACATAACCTAACATATTTTGAAAAGACCATTCTGGCTGCTGTGTTGAAAATATTCTGTACTGTTAGAGGGTCACCAAGGCAAAACATGAGGATGCTATTGCAGTAATCCAGGTAAAAAGATGGATGAAACTATCTCATGGCAGGAGAGGTTAGTAGTCATATCTGAGTATCACTGAAGGTAGAGCCCATAGGTTTTCATTATAGATTAGATGTGAGGATGAGAGAAGGAGAGGAGTCAAAGATGTCCCTAGATTCCAGGTTTTGAAGCAACTGGACGGATGGAGTTGTATTAACCAAGATGGGTAAGAATATAGGAGGGGCCAATTTGGACTGTAAGATCAGGAGTTCAGTTTGAATCTAGAGAATCTATTAGACCTCCATATGGAGATATTGAATAGGCAGATACATATGTGATCCTGGTGTTGAGAGACTCTGGGCTAGAAATAGATATTTGGGAGTAGTCAGCATATACACTGTATAAATGATATTTAGAGCTGTAAAATGGAAGAGATCACCATGGGAGTGGTAGACATAGCAAAAGAGAAGAGAGCTGAGGACTGAGGCTTGGGGTTTTGTAGCACTGATGGGGAAAGGAGAAGAAGCAGAATAAGCAAAGGGGAATGAGAAGGTAAAAAAAGAAGAGGAGGAAAACCAGAAAAGTGGGCTGTCTTCGAATAACAACAAATTTTAAAAATATATATCAAAGAGAAGGGAATGACCAACTTTGGGATATCATGCTGATAGGCCAAGTAAAATAATAACAGAATTAGCCATTAAAGTTAGCCAAATGAAGGTTATTTGTGACCTTGACATGAGCAGTTTTGGTGGAGTCATGAGGCACAGGGTAGGAAAGTGTGTTTCAGAGAGAATAAGATATGAGGAATTGAAGACAATGAGCGTGGACGACTCTTTCAAGACAGTTTGCCGCAAAAGAAGTGGTAGATGACAGAGGGGAAAGTTTTATAAGATGGGAAGAATAATAGCATGTTTGTATAATGACAGGAAACATCCAGTAAAAGAAAAAATAATGATTTGGAGAGAGAGATGAAAATTACTGTAATAATGTCCTTAAGAAGGAAAGATAGGGATGGATCTAGGGCACAAGTGAATGAACCAACTTCAGATCGAAGCACGAATAATTGGCGCATCTATGGCAGCAAGAGAAAGGCAGGGCACTAGATAGAAATAACAAAGGCGTAAATAATTTTTGTATGGGAAGATGCATCAGCCTACTCGTCTGCTGGCAGAAAACAAAATTCAAAATGAATCTTAGTTTCCTTACTCAAGTTCCCCAGAGTGGCAGAAGGAGTATAGATTCTCCATGATGAGTAAGGATTTGTATTACAATAAAATTATCATATAGGTAAGATGACTTAATTTTGAAGGCAGAAAGCGATTGAACCACTATTAAAGCTTAAGTGACAAGTTGTAAGATTGGGATATATGGATTTCAGTGCGGTCACTATGTGAGCCTACTTCAAACAAGAAAAGACTAGGACTATAGGCTTAAAAAAGTAATAGAAGTTTGTACTAATATATTCTTTGTAAACTGGAAAAAAACCATTATCTTGAAAGGTCTAATAAAAGATATCAACCTAAAGGTAGAAGAGGCTGGATCCCAGATATCTCCCATCAGATTAGATTAGTCTAAGCTCTAGGGGAAAAAAATGCTTATTTTTTTTTCTTTTAAACTAGTTTTAAGAAACTTTAGGAGTCAGGTATTGGAAAATGCATACTTAGAGGGTAAACTTCCCATTCATCAGGAAAAAAAAAAAAAAAAACTTTCTGCATCTCAGATCAGTGGCACTGAGTCCTGTTGTACTCTAATAATACACTTATTAGTACAATAACAACTTTCATTTGAATATAATTTTACAACTTATATTAAATGGCAATTACATTGAAAGGAGTCCTGCAAATACAGGAAAGACAGAAATCTGGCCCCTGGGAAGGCAGCTGGCTACATAGAAGCTTATACGCTATCAGCACTATCCTGTATTCTCTTTATTTTTATTTAATCACACCCCAAAGATAAGAAATTAAAGGTAAAATAAGTAGCAACAGATCTTAAACCTATCAAAAGACATCAGTTTTTGTGAAATATGGCTGAATACATAAAGTTAAAGCTAAAGGTTCAAATATCCTTCCTGCCACCTTTGATAAATCAATTGATGATGTTCATTTGGAGCTTATCTTAGACTACTTTCTATTGAAGCGATTTTTTGTGTCTCAGCTAAACCTAAATGAGGACTAATGCTCAGGCCTTTTCTGATGAACTGGGAGGCTATGATCTCTCAGAGCCTTGTTAACA